>NW_005871051.1:14662167-14758506 GCF_000147115.1 Myotis lucifugus | reverse complement strand
GCATAAATTTTAGTAAAATTTTCATAGTATCTCCATGGAAAATCATGATCGCTCATGGTCACAATTCATTGACTAACAAATGAAGACCAATTTAAATATTTATTATTTATTTAATTTTCAAAATTAAATAATGAAATCTAAGTTCTTTCCTTCTTGCTATCAGAATCCTAACTATATATCAAATTATATTTCAATAAAGTTGTCCAAACAAGCCTTCTAGATTCCCTTATTAAACTAAAGGTAAATAATAAAACTAGCTTTTAATTTTTAAGAAAGATTAATCAAACTTGGCATAAATCAATAGAGTGGCATTTTTCAGTTGTTCAAATAATTATGAATGGGCTTTCAGAGTCTCTTAAGGAGGAGCAGTGCATTTGAATGTAAAAATCCTGCTGTGTTTGAATTTCATAACACTGGAATTTATCTGTAGGTCTAATGGTATTGTTTAATGTAAGCAAGAATAAAATAAAATAATATTCAATTAAACATATATTTATTTGAATAACTTTTACATATAAATTTAATACTGCATATCTTTGTATAGTTTTATATCATATATAGTAAAACCCTAATACGCAAATCGACTGAACGGCTGAATGACCAGCAGAACGACCAGTCACTATGATGTGCACTAACCACCAGGGGGCAGACATTCAACGCAGGAGCTGTTCCTGGTCTGGGGCAGCTCCTGCATTGAGCTTCTGCAGCGCCCCCCCTCCACCCCGCGAGAGTGAGGTGACCAGCAGCAGCAGTGGGGTGTGAGGCCAGTGAGCAGGCGGCACAAGGCCGCGAGCCAAGGCGGGTGCCAGCGGGGGCCCCCTGATCACTCCCCCCACCAGTCGCCCCACAGATCGGCCCTGATTGCCGGCCAGGCCTACGGACCTTCCCTTATATATTGGGAATAGTCTCTTAGATTTAAAAATTAAAACCTGGCAAGGCTATTCTAACACTGAAAAAATAGGATAACGCAGCGATGACATGCATGGACTCTGGCTTGCACATTTTGTGGTCAACCCTGATTCTGACACTTACAACTGTGTAACAAAACCAATTACTTCTCTCTGATTCAGTTTTTCCACCCATAAGATGGGGAAAATGGTACTACTGCCTCAGAAGGATCATGTTATGTACTACTTTTTATAATCAGGGTAAAAAATTGTAGCTGCCCATATGTCTTTCACCCGTATGAAAAGTATGGTCACTGGTACATGCAGTGTCCCAGATTGCAAGAGGGATGTCTAACTGCCAATTTAGGCCCAATCCCCTAAACTGGCAGTCGGACATCCCCCGAGGGTGCAAGCCAGGCTGAGGTACCCTCCCCCCCTTCCCATTCATGAATTTTATGCATTGGGCCTCTAGTATAATTATATCAGTAAAAGTGTAAATATACTCTAATTAACCCAGTTTAAAATATTTTAGGTCTAACACCTTGCATCTTTCCTAATCATTGACTAAAATTTAAACACTCTTGAATTGTTGTAAAACTAACTTACATCTTGCTTTAAAGTGGTAATAATTTTCCACTCATAGTTTAAAGGTAAATTTTAGTTATTTTAAAGTGATTATATTTAGAAAAAATGCTCACTTTAAAATAAGATGTTTAACTTTGTTAATGTGAGCCAACTAGCATTTAGCATTAGTTTCTAAATGAATAATTATTTATTTTTTTAGATTAATTGTGTTTAAATTATTGATTTGTACAAGACACAGTTAAAGTCTTACCTACCAAGGAAAGAGAAGAAAATCTGGAGAAGAAACTTAGCAAAAACTAAAAATTAACGAAAGAGACAAAGAGATAATTGGGTGTTTAAAGGTCTAACAACCAAGTCCATCCTGTGACCATCTCTCCCTCTTTATCTCTACCTCTATCTCTTCTCCTGCCTTCCCTCCCTCCCTCCCTCCTTTATCATTTTGGAGGAGGCAAAGGAAACAGAAATCCTCATGGAGAATAGAAGAGCGTATATAGCATATTCAGCAAACTCTATGCACAGTGGTTTGTTTAGGACATGAGGTGAATGGTGAGAAGTGGTTAAAGATAGGATGGAAAAGAAGGGCCTTCAATCTCTCTGCAAAGGAGAACGGCATTATGAGGTCCATATGTATTCCATACAAAACATAAATTCTTTAACTTCTGTAAATAAGTGAGTCTTACGCACACCAAGGCGAAGAAGATGGACACTTAGAGCGTGTGAGTGGAGGGGGCGGGGGATGAATATGCTAACATATTTCAGACAAGGAAACCAATGCACCAATAAATGATCTCAAATAATGAAAAGTGCTAAGAAGGAAACATGGTGATAAACTAGGGAGTGATCAGGCAGTGAGGGCAGGGTGGAAAGCAGAGGGTGGACCAGGGTGAGGACGATTATGGAGATTTAATCATCGGAAAAGGGCACCTTGAGAAAATTTCATTTGAGCTGAAATACTAATGATAACACGGAGCCCAAAATGTGATGATCTGGAGGAGTGTTCTTGGTAGAGGGAGTGTTAAGGCAGAGGGCAGGCGATGGAAACCTAATGGCAGACAGGCTATAGATATATGAATCATTAAACTTCAATCAATAACTAACTAAAGTGGGCACTGCGCCATAGACAAAGTGATTTATCTCTGCTATCTTTTTATAACAAAACATTATTGAATTAACCAAACTTGGGGGTTACAGCTGAAAACTTGACAGGCTCTCTGGCGGTGAGGTAGGGAACTCATTAGGTGTGCACGAGGGAAAGCGTGTGACTCAAAGGCCACCAAAGGGCTGAGGTAGGCTGGACGGGGGTCTTTTAAAGCTTCGGCACTCATTGTTACTTGATGCCATGAGAATGTATGCTGTTCCAACAAATGGAAGCCTCTTCCAGGCTAGATCTTATTAGGGTTTCCTGAAGAATGCTAATTTGGGGCTTCATCAATGACGACACTAAACTCCTATGTGCTGTAGAGAGTGCAGTTGTGTTTGAACTGCTCAGCATTAATTCCTTTTCCTAATGGTGTCCAGATTCCATCCTGGAATTTTTTCCCCATTGGACCCAGCCTGTGCTGCAAAGGCCCAGCTGCCCATAGGCCCGCGGGCTAGTCCTGACCGGTGCAACACCTGGTAGGCAAAGACAGCAAAACCGATAGATGTCCTTCCAGTTTGAGCTGCACTGTCCTGGACAAATTGTTCGTGTTGCAGTTTGTTTTTCCTACACCCCAAAGATCAACTGGGTCCCTTCCTGTTCCCAATGCTGCTTCTGTCTCAATTAAATGTTGAGAGCTCTCAGTCAATTCCAGTTTGTTAAATTTATCAAGAGTATGCTAGTGCAGACAAAGTACCCTAATGAAAGTATACTGACTCAGTATGAACTAGGTCCTCAGAGTCCTGATGTTTCATGTGTCCGAATGAAAAAAAAAAAAATCACCTAGGGCACATTTGTACCATTCTTTTAAGTAAATTAATTTGGCACCTCCCCCCACCAAATGGCACATTTGAAACCCTGATGTGAGACTCAGATTCAGTAGTTTGGGCTGGGACCCAGGAATCTGCATGTTGAATAAGTTTGAAGCAGATAAGATTTTTTTTTAATCCTCACACAAGGAGTCAGGCTATTTTTTTCCATTGATTTTAGAGAGTGGAAAGGAGGGGGATGGGGAGAGAGAGAGAGAGAGAGAGAGAGAGAGAGAGAGGGAAACATCAATGTGACAGAGACACATTGATTGGTTGCCTCCCACATGCACCCCAACTGGGGTGGGGATCAGACCTGCTACCCAGGTATGTGCCCTTGACTGGAAATCCAACCAGAGATCCTCTGGTGCACAGGCCCACACGCTAACCACCAAGCAATGCTGGCCAGGGCTAAGCAGATCACATTTGGAGAAAAAGTAAGCAAGCCTATCTTCTAATTTCCCCCTTCTGCCACCCGCCTTGTATGATTACTGCTCTGTTATGTTTGAAGTGGAATCCTTTCAAGGTGCCTGAGGGCTATATGCACTGCTATGTTTGTGTCTCCCCACCTCTGTGTAAGGAAGTTAATGGGATGTTCCCATTTAAAAAGGCTCCTGTGGAGTAGCATATTCCATAGGGAAAGAAAAGTAAGTAAGAAATAGTTAACTGTGCCAGCACATTAATTTATACTATACTCTGCTTAATTATTAAATTAAAGTAGATAGAACAATTTGCTGGAGGACATTTCTTTCCCTACACAGAGCAGGAAGTGAGTATACATACTCTCTGGGGGTCTTGAAAAGAGCTCTGAAAATAGCACTCGAGGAAGTGGATTTGAATCCTCATTCTGCCACTTAACTACTTGTGTGTCTGAGCATCCATTAACCAGGTTGATCTCAGGTTTCCTCACAGGCAAAAGGGATTATAGTGTCCCGCCCACCCCACCCTTACCTGTTAGCGATATATTCCATGGTACTGCCTGAAACCACGGATAGTACCAAACACTATATTTAATGTTTTTCCTCTATAAAACGAGGGTTAGCTGAACACAGCACTGTGATACTGCCACAGTCAATCTGATAACCACGATGGCTACTAACTGACTAAGGGGCAAGCAGTGTATAGAGCATGGATACCCCGGACAAAGAGATGATTCACATTCTGGGCCGAACAGAGCAGGATGGCGGGAGATTTCATACACTACTTAGAACAGCACACAACTTAACTTAGGAATTATTTAGTTCTGGAATTTTCCATTTAATATTTTTAGACTGAGGTTGACCATGGGTATCCAAAACTATAGAAAGTGAAAACATGGATAAGGGGGAAATACCGTAAGTTCATAGTTATTGTGAAAACTGCACACAGTAACAACCATTTTGTAAGCCAAATAATGCAGTATGTGGTTTATTACCTACAGCTCTATCCTAATTCTGTACTCTTTAATGCATAGCTGCAGCTATATACAAAATTTGAACTAATATTTTGTAATGTTAAAAAATAATAAAATAAATCATTTACTTAAACTGTAAGATTTTGTTAGTAGAGTATCATGTTTACACTTGCAAAATAAAGTGTGTTTTATTTTAAATACATAGCTCCAATGAGCAAAATCTCCAAAATCCAAATACACTATTTACTCCTAATAACAACTTTGATATTTTCATTGGTGGGTTTTTCTCACCTAGAAAATCACCTGGATTACAACTATGTTTATTGTCTGTATCATCTCACGAGAATAACTGTCCATAGTAGGTGTTCAATACATATTTGCAGATTAAGTCTATCAACTTGATCTCGAGGAAATCATTTATTACTCAGAGACTCTGAGGTTATTCACCAGTAAAATGGTTCTAATAAGACCAATGTTGATGGATTATTTTAAAAATTGATATAAATTAGAACTTAGCATAGTCCTTAGCAAAAAGTTCAAAGGAAAGACTGATTCCCTCCCTCATCCTCTACTCTACCATTGGGCAAAATGTTATGGAACACACTGCCAATAATTCCCGTACTGGTGTTTTCAAACATAATTTCCATCATAAGTTCTCTGCTATAAGCATAAATTACACTCTGAGATTGCTATATTAATAAATCTTCATATATTAATGCCCCCAAATGTCTTTTGAAAGCACAATAAGGGAGTTTCATGGGTGAACAGTAAACCTTTGCAAACATAAATGCCAAATTTATGTAATGACCTACATGGGGCTAGTCCAAGCCTTTGTGATCAAGCAGACAAACAGACTGCATACCCTGATTCTGAGAAACGGGCATCCAGTTGCCAAGGACAGTAATGCCTCTTGTGATGGGTTTTCACCATCTGATGCCTCCAGAGGACTGATGACAGAAAAGGCAAGATATCTGCAACCGGCTATGCATCAAAGGGTGAATTAAGAAGAATGTAAAGTAAGTCACGTCTACTCTGCTTCAGATCGACTGCAGCGGTTCTCAACCTGTGGGTCGAGACCCCTTTGGGGGTCGAACAACCCTTTCACAGGGGTCACCTAAATACATCCTGCATATCAGATATTTACATTACAATTCATAACAGTAGCAACATTACAGTTATGAAGTAGCAAAGAAAATAACTTTATGGTTGGGTCACAACATGAGGAACTGTATTTAAAGGGCCGGAAGGTTGAGAACCACTGACTTAGCCAGATGAGGCAGATCCTGTCCTGCCACAGTGCCTGGGAATTGAAGAACTCAATAAATATTTGTTAAGCAAATAAAGGAACGCCTCCTCAGAGCTTACCCAGAAGTTCCCAAGTCGCCTTGGCAATAAGGCAAAATTAACTCTAACCTTGATGGTTCTGAGACACAGGAAAAAGGAAGAGTCAAAAGAAGGTACAGAGCATCTATAACTGAGAACGTGGATAATCCTCAAGATTCTCTAGTCCTCACAGAAGAACAATAAACTAGAATATTGCATTTCCAAACTGCATAGTGTGTGTGTGTGTGTGTGTGTGTGTGTGTGTGTGTGTGTGTGTGACTTGTGATGGTTAATTTTATGTGTCAACTTGACTGGGTTACAGGGTGCCCAGATATTGGGTTAAACATTGTTTCTGTGAGGACATTTCTGGATGAGAGAAACATCTGAACTGGTAACTGAGTAAAGCTGATTGCCTATCTGGGCATGGGCAGGCCTCATCTAATCTGGTCAATGCCCGATCAGAACAAAAGCCTGTGTAAGGAAGAATTTACTCTCTCTCCCTGACTGTCTGGAGCTGGGACAGGGCATTATATTCCTGCCTTCAGTTTTACACTCACATTGGAATTCATGCTGTAGGCTCTCCTGCTTCTTAGCCCTTCAGGCTCAGACTGAAACTACGCTATTGCTCTCTGTCTGCAGCTTGCAGATCTATGTATCTATCCTATCTGCATAGAGAGATGGGGGAAACTATGATAATTCGGTTTTCCCAATGTTTTATACACAATCAAATTAAATTAAAAGAAAAAATATAAAGAGAAACAAAATTTACCAGTGAACTTCTAGCTAATAATTTATTTCAATAAGCCTGGTTATAATTTGGAATTATCTTATCTACTAGAGGCCCGGTGCACGAATTTGTGCATGGGTTGGGTCCCTCGGGGTGGCCTGTGGGGATTGGGCCCCAGCTAGTGCTCCCAGCCTCACAGCCCCGCACCCTGGCCTTGCACCGTCCCCTCACCTGCTCCACCATCCAGCCTGTTGAAAAATCTATCAGGGCGGGCCCTCACCCAGCTCCCTCAGTGCTTGGGAGCTGGGTGTCAGCCCCGCCCCCCCACCACTGCTGGTCGCAGTCTGGGGGGCGATCAGTGGGACAATTGGGCCCCCACTTGAACCCACCTTGGCCTGGCACCACCCGCTCACCTGCTCCACCATCCCACTGCGGTCCCACTCTTGTCGGGGCCCATCAGGGCCAGCAGTGCCTCCACTGCTGCCTGCTGCCAGAACCCCATTGCCAACGCCCTCCATGTTCTGTGCCACCCCCTCGTGGTCAGCACATGTCATAGTGAGTGGTCAAACTCCCAGTCAAACTCTCGAGGGGACAATTTGCATATTAGGATTTTATTATACAAGATAGTTGATATTTAAGACAGTAGGTAAAAAAAAAGTATACCATTCTCACTCAGCCCTCCAGAAATACTTCCTTGATAATTGTTCCTCCTTTACTCAGTGAACATCAGGCTATTTATATTTTCACATTGTTACAAGTAAACTAGGTTTTAAAAATGTATTTTTAATTATGACTATTCATAAAGAACAAATAAACAGATCATGAGCATTTGATGATATAACAAAATGACACTGAAGAGACATAACCTTTCCCAATACATACTTGCTCAATTTTGATGACATAAAGCTAATGTTTTCTAAAGGTCAACTTTTCATCCTCAAAGGCAAAAAATAACTAGATTGTCCACAGAGTTTGTTTTCCCACCAAAATTTATGTAACATGATAACTCATACCAAAATGTTGCTATATTTCTTCTTTAGAACCCATAACAGAAACATGCCTATATGCCCCCTACAAAAAAAGAGTACGCACAATTCTAATTTTCTTATTGCAGTTGAGATCTTGATGAACGTTAGTCTAAAATTTTTCCTTTGAACTAAAATTACAATATAGAACATAGAAGAAGTAATTCATGAGATTAATTCAGATCATTCTTATAACACTTCATTTAAGTCTCAGAAGTCAAATGGTTTCACAGTCTTCAATCATCTGGAATTCTTCCAGTGATCATCAATGCTGAGTATTCTGAATTTTACATCCCAGTGATGCTGGCATCTGGCAGTTTTGCCTCTGTAACCAATACCATATTGCTTGATACATTATTAATAAAGATTAATTTGATTACCTCAAAAGTCATTTATAACCATTCAACATATACATAAAATATTGTTATTAATTCTAGTACCTGGACACTATTTAATGAAAATAATTTGCACAGTGTGTAGTAATATATTCTGTTTCTTAAATACAACTGTGGCATTTTTGACAAGATTTTGGAGAAAAAAAGGTCATGGACTTTAGTTACTATATATATGGTAATTAACCAAAAGTGACACTGAAGTAAATTTTAGGGGGGAAAAAGATTCTCTCAAATATTAAGATCAAATTTAAATTTTTAATTAAAATGCTAACTTCTAGCAAATTTCTAAAATTTATAAATTACTGCTTATGTGGTTTTAGTACATGTGATTCAGTATATATTTAACAATTGTGTGGGAAAAAAGTTCTTAAACACAAGTCTGATATTTGTAGAACTCTGGCTACCACATAAACTAAGAATGGAGAGAAAGTCATAAAAACATATACTCATATATGTTACATATGTAGGAGGTAGATTATAAGCTCCATGAGAGCCGACACCTGGGATATGTAACTAACTCTGTATCTTCAATGACTGGCAAAGTGCCTTGATCAAAAATGCAGGCAGTAATTAGGTACTGAGTTAACAAATAAAGAAATATACAAATGGATGAATAAATAAATGAATACCTTTCACAATAAATCAGAGTTTAAACACCAAACTCGCCCTGACTGGTTTTGCTCAATGTATAGAGCGTCGGCCTGCAGACTCAAGGGTCCCAGGTTCGATTCCAGTCAAGGGCATGTACCTTGGTTGCGGGCACATCCCCAGTGGGGAGTGTGCAGGAGGCAGCTGATCGATGTTTCTCTCTCATCGATGTTTCTAACTCTCTATCCCTCTCCCTTCCTCTCTGTAAAAAAAAATCAATAAAATATATATTAAACACCAAACTCTTCTACAGTACGTAGGTTTTAATGAATTGCTAACTTTAACTTGGAAAACCTTAGCATCACTTACTGAGCAGATTCTCATACCAGTTTTTCTCTTTGTGCCTGTTTTTAAAAGTTAGTGTTTAATATCTTGAAATGTAGTACCTTATATTTGCATTCTGGCCATTTTATTTTGACAAGTCTCAGCAAAATGTTTTGTAACCTCCAGGCCTTTCATAAGCAGGGAAGTGATCGGCTAACCACTGTTTAGCTGATGTGACACTGTCTCCACAAAGAAAGAAACTAGAAGGGGAGGAGTGTCAAGTAATCAGAAGTTTGCTTGGGGACTATGGAATCAGGTTTATGAAAGTGCACTTCATTTCCAAGGTCTAATAACATTAACGATGATAGCCAGCTGTGTTTTCTTCATAACCGATGTATACAATCTGAGAGCTCACTCTCTTTCATGCCTTTGACTTCCATAAATCTCCTTTTCTTTAGCTCCCAATGCTATACAATCCATTAGGATAATTGGGTAGATCTTAGACTCCTTAACCATAATTTACCATATTATCTCCAGTGTCAAAAATAAGTAAATGAGCACCCAAATTTAAAATTTTGTACTCTGGTTGTTTTTCTTAGAAAATTTGCTTAATCCCATTCTTCTAAGTCAGTATCATCTGAAATGTAGGTGAGAGAGGGGCCTCAGATTTTAGAGGAGTTCAGGGTGTGTACTCACAAGTGAGTATGTTCTGAAATGAAGGGTACAACCAACCCTAAAATGCACAGCTAACATGTTATTTTAATAAAAGTTAACTGTTAAATGTCCTAAGAAACCAATATTTTAAAATAAATCACATTTTAAGAGAGATAAGGATGCTACACAATTATTCAGGGTTCAAATCAGAATATAAAAGTCCTGCACCATTACCCAAAAGCTTACAACCTCTGTTGGCTTTCAATCAAGGGGTTTTTATTCCCCATAGAAAAATACGACTGGCCTTCTGCTTGTTAAATTAAAATGTATTATTCTATTTATCTGATATATTATCAGTTTGATCTTTGAATTTTCTAAAATAAGGAGTAATACAAAGATTCTGCTGGCAATTTAGCTTTTGTGACTTGGCATCGAGTAGCAAAATGATATTTCTTGAGGAGACACATGATGAACATTAACTTTCAGCAGGTAATTAATAAAGCACAAAAGCACACTGATGTAGTACACAATGTTGATCAGAGTACATTTTAATATATCATTGATAATAACTGTAATAACTTATAGAATACATTCAACTTTAATAAAAATTACCATCTAATTTGCACAATAGTTACTCTTGACATTTACCTACAAAGATTAGTTGATTAATATTTTCAGGGGATATAGTCAAACAAACCTCAGACTTTTTAAATTCTAATATTTGCTGGCTTAGTTGGAATTGAAAGTACAGTATGCTTCTTAAAGTAGCAATATAATTTATTCAGTGTCTAGAAATACATATTTCTACTCTGGTGTCATATGTCTTTATGGGTGGTACAAAGATCTTTATGTGCTATAACAAGAAAATTCTAAAACCATTAGCTCCATAACTACCTTAAACTTAAATTACTTAAAGTTCTGACACTTATCCACATAAAACATTTTAATGTAATCCTAGAAAGTGTAAAATGTGTCAAGTTTGATAAATATGCTAGAATAAAAGCTGCATTTTTTTCTTAAACTAATTGACAATAAAGAGTTACCTATCTGTCTTTGTCTAACTTTTTCCAGCAGGATAACTCCAATTGTTATTAAGTTTGACAAGAAAACAATGATATTAATAATGAAAGTAACCACATTATGTTAAATTTTTCACCACAAAATCCCAATGAGTTGTAACTAATTGCATGACCATTATGTTGGAGGTAAGAGGAATTTATAGGTGAGAATGTGAATTTTTTTTAGTTTGTTATTTGTAGTTTTGATGGATTAGCAGCTTATAATTTGCATGCTTCAAAAGTTAAATTATATCATCCTACTGGATTATGACCTAAAATTTATGTGTGATTTCTCTCCCCCCAGGAAACTCATCTATTATTCTTATTATCACTACAGTTACATTTATAATATGTCAAACATTGACTGTTGAACATCAAAGAAACCCTCTAAAACCATGGGCTAAATTAGATATGGATAGGTAGAAAGATGATAGATAAATAAATAGATATGTAGATAGATATGGGTATGTATATTATAAAACAAAGTAAATTCCAAGATTATTATAATCCTTAGGTTATTCAGTCATTAAAAAAGTACTTTAAAACACTTGACAATATATTTTAAACAGCATACATATTTAAGATTAAGGTTTAAATAGAATGAAAAGTTCATATCAACAAACACCTGTTGATTATCTCTTATGTGTTCAACCCTACCAGGTCTCAGATATATATCTTCCAAAGCCCTGCTTCCAAGACAGAAGGAGTTAGAAATAAGGGTAAAATGATTAATTGCAATAACATGTATTGAGAGCCTGAAGTAATCTAAAATTTTGCAAGTAGAAATATCCTTAAAAGTATATTGTCATATTAAAAGCTCATGAGCACAAACAAGACATAAATGAAGGAATGGGAAATAAATGGAGAAGGAAAAGCTCATTTTCCAGATGGTCAAAGTTGTGATTATCATCCCATAAGTTAGACCAAGGTCAATACAGCACCTTAGTATGCAGCATCTGGTCAGGTGCCAAGTAAGACATGGATGGGCCTTCGGGGAAACTCAGTGTTAGATCTGAGGGAATACTACAAGTCACACGTGAAAACAAGAACATGCATACCACGAAGCAGAGCTACAATTGAACTACAGCAGGTTTTTGAGTGTTTGAGTGTTTGTTTGTTTGTTTGTTTGTTTGTTTACTTCCAAGGTAGCTTCTAGGAAAAGAGATTGGCTAATCTTTGAACGAGAAATAGATACATTGGGTGCTTTTGTTCAAGTAGGGGAAAAAATGGATTTCCGCTGTTTTCCCTAATCAGATAAAAGTAGGAAAAAAGTAAACTCAGACAAACATGATGGTGGTGATGGGGTGAGGGTGATGTCTATTAAAGAGGAGATTGGTGTAGTGTTAAAATTATTAAAATACATTACCATATATTCTACTTGTCTGTCAGAAGAGCTGCCCTCAAACAGAAGAAGAGGCAGAAAGGATCTCTGAGTGCTACCTGCTATAGGACTAGTCATTCAGCTTGATGAAGTGGTTATTCCACTTTAGAGATTCTTTCACATCAGCCTCCTGAAATTGCTGGCTCTGTGTTGCACAGCAAGGAGCTTCATTAGCGCCATTCAAACTCTGAGCTTACTCCCTAGTGCAGAACAGTTCTTATCTGCAACTGAAGATCCTTGTTGTGAAGAGGGACTTACCATAGTTCTCAATAGAACTTTAAGTTAAAAGAGACGAAGGAGTCATCTATTCTATTACCCTGATTGTTACGATTGACAGATGCTTCACAGGGTATTGAACATCAAGGGGTAGGACAAGGACATAGACATTTAATTTGTTAAATGTATCTGCATTTTTCAACCAATAGTTTAACCTATTGACTGTAGCTTTTATCAAGTTCTAACTTTTTAGGCATATACTCCAGAATAAATATTAGCATATGTAATTATAAATCCTTTAATTTTTTGCTAATAGAAAGCTAAACTATCAGGCTGAATAACAGATAAAATACTACATGAATTCAAATAAAAAAGATATGCATTTCAAATATGAGTAAATTAGGTAGAGCCATTTTTATGATTATGTATATGTTTATGTGTGTGAATACCATTCTATAGATTTCATGTGGTTACATTTTTCAACCCAAAGTCAAGCATAGTCTTATTTTCACATATCTAGAATTAGAGGATCTTTTAAATTGTTTTCATACATTTAAATCCTAACTTTGTAGTGGTAAAAGCTTTTAATTTGCATTATTTTTTAATATAAAACAAATTTCAAACATAAATGAGAGATATGGGTCCATGAACTTTAGCTGTGGTGATCATTTAAACTGTAATAGATTTAAACTATAATAATCGAACTATTCAAGTTTATAATATATATTGGAATATCTTTCCTAAATTTGAGCCTCACTGCCTTCCTATATCAGAGGCATTTTCTTCCTTTTAAACACACTGCGAAAAGATACTACTAATTGACATTGGCAAATAATACAGAAATTAGAGTTTTGCAGAAGTGTTCCAAGAAGTATGAATGACTAAAAATTTTCAAAATGATATTTTTTAAAGGCCAGATTAAATAGGTTTTCTGTAACATAAGAAGATAATGAATTGGTTTTAAAACATGTACTCCAGAATGTAATACAGCATAAGTAACATATTTTAGTGCTTCCTATAGCCTGGAAAATAAAGATGACCAGACTGTGAAACAAAAATTTGCTACCATTATATGTAAAAACTGTTGAAATTGAGGTATTATAGCCTTTGTAGGAAACCAGCCATTTTCTAGCATGTTATTTAATAGTGAATGCTGTGACCTTTTACATGTTAATGTGTCTTTTTTTGACTATCAGGTTGGTTGAGGAACAGCAAGTAGGATAGGAAAATTATTACTTTCAAAGTTTCATAACTGCAGATCTGAAAAAGAATGGCAAGGGAAAATACCAATGGCATATTTAACAGTCTATAACAAACACTCCAAAATTTTATATAGACCAAAAAAGACCCTGAATAATCACAGCAATCTTCAGAAAGAAGAACAAAGTCAGAGGGATCAGAATACCAGATATCAAGTTATACTACAAAGCTACTGTAAAATCAAAACAGCCTGGTACTAGCATATTATGTTCAATTAATATTTGACATTGGAGGCAAGAACATACAATGGAATCAAGACAGTCTCTTCAATAAATGGTGTTGGAAAAATTGGACAGGTACATGCAAATAAAATGAAACTAGACCACCAACTTACACCATACACAAGAATAAACTCAAAATGAATAAAAGACTTAAATGTAAGTCATGAAACCATAAAAATCCTAGAAGAAAATATAGGCACCAAATATCTTAAGTAGCAGAATATTCACAGATATATTGCCTAGGGGAAGAGAAAAAAAGGAAAAAATAAACAAATGGGACTGCATCAAATTAAAAAGATTCTGCACCGCAAAGGAGACTATCATCAAAATGAAAAGGGAATCCACTATATAGGACAACATATTTGCCAATAATACATCTGATAAGGGGTTAATTTCCAAAATATATAAGGAACAACTTAACAAAAGGAAGGCAAACAATACAATTAAAAAAATTGGCAAAGGACCTAAATAGACACTTCTCCCAAGTGGACATACAGAAGGCCTGAAAAATAGACATGAAAAAATGCTCAAAGTCACTGATCATCAGAGAGATGCAAATTAAAACAACAGCAAGTTACCACCTCACACCTGTCGGAATGGCTACCATCAACAAATGAAAAGTACTGGTGAGGATGTGAAGAAAAGGAAACCCTAGTACACTGCTGGTGGGAATGCAGACTGGTGCAGCCATTATGGAAAACGGTATGGAATTTCCTCAAAAAACTAAACATGGAACTGCCATTTGACCCAATGGTGATTTGGGGAAGGAAAGATGGGAAGTGGACCCAGCACAGATATGACTAAAGAAACATGGTTGCCCTGACCGGTTTGGCTCGGTGGATAGAGCGTCGGCCTGCGGATTGAAGGGTCCCGGGTTCGATTCCGGTCACGGGCATGTACCTTGGTTGCGGGCACATCCCCAGTGGGGGGTGTGCTGGAGGCAGCTGATCGATATTTCTATCTCATCGATGTTTCTAGCTCTCTATCCCTCTCCCTTCCTCTCTGTAAAAAAACAATAAAATATATTTTTTAAAAAAAGAAATGTGGTTTACTACAGTACAGCTACAGTCCCATCTGCTCCAATTTGTTTTATTAAATCTGGAGCAATTTACAAGGTGCAATATTGAAAGAATTAGGAGTCAATTTTGATAGAAAAATTTTAATTTAGAGATGTTTAACTGACTTGAAAAATTAGCCCTTTTCATTTGCTTACCAATAAAAGACCTAGAGATTCAGCAAAGTAAAGTGTAGACAAAATAGTTCCAATATGAGGATATATTTATGAGGGTATATAAAGTCATATTGCAGAGATATTTCTCTTGCTCACCCACATTGTGATAGAACTTTATGCTATTTTGAAGAATCTGGATAATCTATATTAGCCCAGCAGAATTGAGGAAGCTTTATACATGACCACAATCAAGTAAGAATTCTATGTTATTCTTTCATTTTTTTTCACAAAATAGTATTTCTGGATCTAGTAAACAATCTACTATATTTTTGTTTATTTATCTACAAACCTAATTAATAATATTTGGAAAAATTATTATCAGCAATAAGGTTTTCTATTTCAAGAAAGTTGATAGGTTATTTAAATTTGAAAATATTTTTCTAAACTAGTAATTTTCTACTATGTGAGAAGCTTGCTGTATGAATTGATTGTACTTTCTGATACCTCACTATTAAATTGTATTTTCTCAAAGTGAATAGGAAATTTTAGCACAATGTCATTATGTTGTGCTTTTGTCAAAGGGGAAAAATCACAAATATATGAGGTGGCTACTGCTTTGCTTAAGAATAATTTTAAAGTTTTCCAAAAGTATAAGTCATTATTATATAAAATTAGTAGAGACCTTCATTGTAATGGTGCACATTCAATTTCCTGTTAATACAAGCATGTAAGAATGTGTCTTCTTGACTGATAAGTAATAGACAACATATAAATGTCCTATTAATAGAGATAAAAAGGAGGAAATGAACTAAATGAAAGTATTTTAAATTATTCATGTGTCTTTGATATATAATGTATTGCTTAAATAAAAAAAATAATTTTACAATGAGTAGATAACTTTAATATTCCAGAGGAACATACTTTCCCATATCTATCTAATAATATAAATCCATGGGAAGAATACCAGGTAACTCTCAAGTTTACATATTTAAAGCACAAACAATTTTCTTGAGCTTTATATGTATATCCAATTTTCTATTTGTAATCTTCACTTTTCATGTATTAAACTCATTATCTGTATTCCCCACCCCCACCATCCAGTCTTCTTGTGCTCCTAATTTTAAGGAATGATACTACCATCCATTCGCTGAACCAAGGTAGACACAAAAACTCCTCCCTCTTTTTCACTGTAAGCATTCAATCTAGATTTTGCTTCCCAAATCCTTTTATGTTGCTTTGGGCTCTTCCATCCCAAAGAAGTCACCTTGGTGAAGAATATCATTCCTTCTCAGTACAATTTCTATTACATCTTGTCTCTCTGCCTCCAAATTAACAATTTCTAGTCCTCTTCTTTAAAATGCATGTCATTCCTTTGCTTAAAATCCATCAATGACTCTAAGTTAACTATAAAATAAACTTTAAACTTCTTTTTATGGGTAGCATACAGCATCAATTGTGATTTGGCCTCTTTCTACCACTTTAACCTCTTCTCTCACATTTACCTTTCATTCTAACAATATTTGATTTCTTACAGATCTTTTTTCAACTACATGTTGTTTCAACATATTCAGTCTCTTGTAGTTCACTCTACATCCATATGATTTTCTTACATTTCTTGGTCTTTCAAAAATATGGCCCTTTTTTTGCTTCCCTTCATCATCATTCACTTTCTTTCTACCACTAAACTCACCTCCAAATCCTGGAATAAGTTAATCAATTCAATGCTCATCCCCTCAAAATACTTTCCCTGATTAACTCTACTCTTAGGCTCACTTAGGAATTCCTTCCTTGTTACTTGCATTTATAGCATTTAATATTGAGCATTTTAATTGTATTAAGTTATTAGTTTCTTCTCTTACTAAGAACTCCTGGAGGCCAAGAACAAAGCCTTTAATGCCTGAATACTTAGAAGCTGGCATGAAACTTAGCACATAGTGGACTTTAATAAATGCAGACTCTTAAAAAGTTTTAAAACTCTATAAAACTATTGAATTTATTAAATGAGGGCAACATAAAATTATTCCTAATATCAATAATTATTCCATTTTCTATAAGATTTTGTCTTTAGTTCATAGTTTAGAACTCTCTATAAAATGGTAGAAGTACAAACAGAATAGCTATAAAAATCCTAATTAAATATAAAAACTAGTTTAAATTACTTAGTTAAAATAACATAATGTTTTATTTGTTGCTTAAAGTGATGTGTACAGAATAGGTATAGGATAGTCTGGTTAACTAAGTTTTCATCAGAAACATCTTTTGATAAACATGTCATTTAAAATGTTCTACATGGTATTAGGGCCATTTATATGATCAAATGTTATAAATTGATTTAGCACCAATAGTTTAAATTTTTGACAAATCACATAACTAGGTCACATTTTTATCTCCAAAGCAAACTTTTGCCACTTCCCTAGAGTGAAAGTAATGAAAGACAAGCTAGAATGAATCCTAGAGGGTGAAATGCCCCAAACAATGGAAGGGTTTAAATTATATGTACCAATTTTTTAAAATAAACATTGCAATATAAATAATTTGCTCAGCCATGTATCAGAGTTATAAGTGTACATACAGAACAAAGCTGAAGGACTGCCTATATACTAATGGATTTTGAAATATAACTGAAACCAATCTATTTCCTTTTTAAAAACTCCATGTTTTATAAGTATAAAATAAAAATACTTGCTCTTTGTACATTTCTATTAAGATTTACAATATGTTAGAGCTGTAGGGCACCACCAATGTAAAAATCTAGAAAGCAATAATCAAAAAGCTAAATTTAGGATCAAAGGAATTATAATTCAAGAAGTACAAATTTAGACACTACTTCTGCAATTATATGTGTTATGCTTTTATACAACTGGCAGCATAGATTTGTTTACACCAGCATTGCCACAAACATGTGAGTAAAGCATTGTATTATGTTTTACTCTGTGCGCATGACTGTAATCATATGTTGACTGTTTAAACTGTAACATTTTATTTCAAGTATTAGCCAATAGTCTACAAAAACTGTCTTGAAACATTTCAAATAACAGACTGTTATAGTTAATAATCATTTGAGTTGTATGTACTATTTCTTTCTATGTAAACCCTAAAAAAGAGGAATCTGAATGTATTGTATACTTCAATGCATTCATCACTATATACATCATAACATGTTATGGAGATTTTGCTTTAAATGCTTTCCTTTGAACAAAAACAGAAGGGGGCAAGTAATAAGTGTTTCAAAAGCAGTCCCTTTTAATCTTGTTTGCTACTACTTCCTTGTGATGAACAAGAGTTATAACTCAAACCAGTTCTGGCAGTTTTGTCACTTCTAATAATTATATGTTAAGATTAAACTTATGCAAATATAAATGTTTACAAATTAATTTCTTTATTTGACACAGCCTGTATTTTACCTCTCCAAGAAGAGAAAACATTGCTATATTTTAGAAAGAGTGAAATTAAAGGGGGAAAAAACTTGCTACAAGTTGCATGGATAAAATGAATATGTTTAGCAATAAATATATGACTATATTTAGTTGTTTTCAAACAAGTCCTGATTCTTCTGAAAAAATCTTTCATAATTCATGAAAAAAGTCAGGATATTTTATTTTAAGAGTCCTTTAAAGGCTATTATTAATTTTTAAAAAGAAAAAAGATCTCCTTTTAGTCATACTTCCTCCAAGACACCAAAACACATGCTTTTTGGATTCATTACTATTAAAATGCATTTCTTAGCTGCCAATAAATCCTGAAAGACATCAGTGAACAATGCTGATGAATGAGTTACTGAAATGGCTAAGTTCCTTCTTCCAAGAAGAGATCACCTACATTTATAGTATCCTTTTCCCAATCCTCCCTTCAAAGGCCTGTCCACCACACATCTGGTATTTTTTCCTTCTCATTTTCTTTCTTTTGTTCTTTGCTCCTTTTTTTCCTTTCTTTTATATCTAGTTTATGATACTTTCTCTTGGATAGAAAATACTACAAAATAAATCTGTGATTTTTTTCCATGATAATATTAATTATCCTGGGCAACTCTGACCCCCAACCTCAATTTCCTTCTGGAACCTCACCATTGCTTGCCCATTTTGTATTCAAGTCACGGTAATTCCCACTGCAGTTGGAAGGCTCCAAGGTCAGTAACCCAACTACATTTCCCAGAAGTTGGCATCACATACTGATCACACACAAACTCCAATAACGAGTAGGTAACTAGCAGGATAAAAACAATTCAGATAGATTTAGCCAATACTATACGATCAAAGACTAGGCACTCGGCTGGGTGACTGAGAGCATCGGAATTTGGCTGTCACACTGTCTTATGTCTTATTAAAGTTTACATTTCTACAATTAGATTAGCCCATGATTTTTTACAAAATGTTTGAATAGCAGGTGCTTTTTACTTTAGCCAAATGGTGGGTGGAAGAGTCTGCAGTCATCTTGTTTGTTGTCTCTTGCTGTCCTTTGAAACCCCAATTATTTTTAATATCTTCACTAACAGTTTCTGAAAAACATCTCAAGTTGCTTTAAAAATATCAGAGAGCCCTAGCCAGTTTGGCTCAGTGGAAAGAGCATCGGCCTGTAGAGTGAAGGGTTCCAGGTTCAATTCTGGTCAAGGGCATGTACCTCATTGCAGGCTCAATCCCTGGCCCTGCTCAAAGCATGTGCAAAGGCATCCAATTGATATGTCTCTCTCTCTCTCATTGATGTTTCTCTTTCTGTGTTCTCTCTCCTTCCCTTCCACTCGCTCTAAAAATCAATGGAAAAATATCCTCGGGTGAGGATTAAAAAAACAAAACAGAGAAATACAGATTTTCCAACATTATTTCTTCTTTCATTGTCTACTTGAATCCTTTAAAGAAGTAATCAAGAAATCATAATGAGAACCAAATTTGGGGATAAAAACTGTCAAGAGACTCATTTCTTTCTTTACAAAAGGCAAGGTATAATTGTTTTAATATTTAGTTACTGAATGGTTTTAATATATAGTTACTGAATGGTATGTTTTTTAACCTCAATTATCTGAAAACCCTCCATATCTACTCTTGTTATTTGTCTCACACATAATCCCTTTATATTCGGTCTTCCATAAAGATTAAGGAATGTATAAAGCATTACATAAGCATTTGAGGGGGGGAAATGAAACATGGTTTTCTACTTTCTATTACTGCTAAGGAAGACCTAAATGGTTAACAGGAATTTGGAAAAATACTATACCACAACTGGTACTTCCAAGAGCAATTGTAATGAATATTTAAAGACAATTTGCCAACCAGTATCAAACATCTGAGAAAATGTTGAATAGTGTACCATATACTTGTGTTTTGGATTCAGTGTAACTAATTATTTTCAAAAGTTGATATAGACTGTTTGTGCACTGATAAGTCAATATGTGTTTAATTCCATCTGGGAAAAACAAATATTGTTTTGCCTCCCTCCAACTCCTGCCCTAGGAAAATGTATTATTGAGGAAAAAAAAATCCGAAATAGAACAGTCCATTTAATTTACTTGTCAACATGGCATATTAGTTTTTTCTTTTAAACACACTCTACTTTATGTTGCATTTACAGTACTCATATTTGAAACAACAGAAATAAGATATAGAAACAATTGCCTAATTTGCTAAAATGACAGGAGCTATCAATTTGCCATTAAATAAAAAAATGAAATAACATTCAATAAATGTTAATGTGCCTCTTCCAGTTTTTCATTCGAGTTATAGTTTCATATCATCTTTTTTTTTAAAAAAAGGGTTATAACATTGATAGTATTGCTTCCAGAAAGTGACTTTCCAGCTATGTATGTAATTAATCATCGGTGCCTAAACAAAGAACTTCTAAATAAAAAGGAACATTGTACTTATTGCAGAACAGTGTTCTCTTTTACCAAAATGTAAATAGATTGAACCAAGAGAGTAAGTAAGCTAAGTTCCTACTCTTCCACAAAAAAAAATAATAACACTTTCACTGATCATCAGGAATCACCAACGAAGTCCTGCGGCCGAATTTGGTTCACTACACTGAGCAGCATGCCAACCCATGCACACAGTGCCCTTTCTAAAACACATTTCTCTAGCACAGAAAACAACTTAAAACTGAGTATAAAAACCTCCTGTTTTTATAGAGCCCTGTTCTCTACATCTCTCTTAGTTTTATCCTGATCCCGGATCCCTGTCACTTCTGACACAGCACAGTTTCAGCTGTTTTTCTGTCCCTTTCCATGACCTCAGGGCCTCATGTTTTATGACAACAGTGGTGCACTCGGGCATCTTCCAGTTAGAGAAGGCTCTTATATACAAAGAATTTGGGCCATATATGCATAACCCATGGACACAGACAATAGTGTGGTGAAGCCTGGGGGTGGGGCAGGGGCTGGGAGGAGGGAGGGAAAGGGTGGGAAAATTCTGGGACACCTGTAATACCATCAACAATAAAATTAAATTAAATTTAAAAAAAATTTGGGGCCACTTGTTAAAAATAACTTTTTTTCTCTCTCTACCACACTTGGCTGTTAAAAACTAAGTGCTCCGCATGAAAGCAAGCTATATCATCTGTTGTGACATTAAAAATATTATAGGTAGGATACAATACAGGGTGAAAAGCCATCTAAATATAAAGTGGAAACACTTAGAGAAGGTTCTGAATAGTATTAAAGGTATCGTGGTCTACAGAGTAGCTATTCTTTCTTCAAAAGTATTTCAAGAGTAAAATAGTTTTAAATAGGGTGATATAGTTGCAAAACCTCTGCATATAAATAAATGAGTGGCAAGGAGTACCTATAAATTTATATGAAAACAGCAAACTAATAAAAAAGCAACAATACAAATAGGACTTTCACAGAAGAGGAAATGCACATCATCAATACACTTGTCAAAAGATGGTCTATCTCACTGTTAGCAGAGGAAATGCAAGTTAAAACAGTGATGAACTGTCTTATTCTAAGTGGAAGAACTTAGAAAGAACAATAACATGAATGTTGGCAAGGAGTTTGAAAAATGCGCTCTCTATCCTTTGTTGGTTTGTTTATGAATCACCCCATTCTTTTGAGAAGTAATCTGGCAACATAAATTGTAATTAAATCTTAAATACACCTTTCCAGAGAATTATGTAATCTAATCTAATAAAAGACAAACATGCAAATTGACCATACCTTTGCTATGCCTTAAGCCACACCCACCAGCCAATCAGAGTGACTATATACAAATTAACCCAACCAAGATGGCGGCCGGCAGCCACTGAGCTGGAGTGAGCAGGAGACTTGGTTGCTCCAGTGATGGAAGAAGCCAAGCTTCCCACCTGCTGCCGCCAGGTCTGAGCTCCACTGAAGGCAACAAAGTTTCAATTATAGAAAAAAAATAAACCCCAGCCGCTATCTTGGTTGGGTTAATTTGCATATAGTCACTCTGATTGGCTGGTGGGCATGGCTTAAGGTGTATCAAAGGTATGGTCAATTTGCATGCTTGTCTTTTATTAGTGTAGATAGCTGATATAATTTCAGGGGGTAAATATAGATAACTCAGTACCAATTATGGACTGAATGTTTGTGTCCCCCAAAATTAATATGTTGAAACCCTGATACCTAATGTGATACCTTTGGGAAATAAATAAGATTAATGAAGTCATGAGGGTGGAGCCCCCCTGAATAGGATTAGTGCCCTTATAAATGTCAGTAGACAGCTTTTTCCTTTTCTGTTCTCTGTTATATGAAGATGGAATGAGAAGTTGACTGTCTACAACTGTAAACTCTATAGAATGTGACCACCCATGCTAGCACCCTGATCTCAGACTTCCAGCCTCCAGAACCAAAAAATAAATTTCTTGTATTTGTAAGCTACCCAGTCCATGGTATTTTGTTATAGAAGTCCAAACGAAAACAGCACCTTAAATTTTGTCACTTGATATTAATTTATAAAGTAGTTGCCACACTTGAAATAATTTCCTTTACTGATAATGCTATCATTTCTAAGATTTAAATCATCAACATTGAAATTATACAAGATCTTTAAGATTCTATGCTCTTTTCATTAATGAGAACATCATTTATAAATTAGAGGCCTGGTGCATGGATTCATGAATGGGTGGGGTCCCTCAGCGTGGCCTGCACCCTCTCGCAATCCGGGACACCTTGGGGGAGGTTGGACTGCCGGTTTTGGCTCGAAACCGGAAGTCCGGCCTCCCCCAAGGCGGGGAGAGGCCTGGCTGCAGGAAGGAGCCTGAGCCAGGGCTGGGCCCTGTGCTGCTCCTGCTCATCTTGACCTCACTGCACCTGTGCCACTTGGTAGCGCTGCTGCTGAGGCAGTAAAGGCTCCCGCCACTGCAGCTGCACTCACCAGCCATGAGCCCAGTTTCTGGCTGAGAAGCACTCCCGCTGTGGGAATGCACTGACCACCAGGGGGCAGCTCCTGCATTGAGCATCTTCCCCCTGGTGGTCAGTGCACATCATAGTGACCAGTTGACCAGTCATTTGGTTGATGAATCATAACAATCCCTTAGGCTTTTAACTATATAGATACCTATTGTACTGCTATGACATATGTAGATCAAATAGCGGTCATGTTTGGGAAACTTGTTTGCAAGCAGCCTCTTTTGTATGAATTGTTCTTTGGCTGTTTGAATCATATGTCTTGCCTCTTTTCCTATCATAGTTGATTGGAGTGGGGGTGGATTCGACCATACAGAGTTATGTTATGATAATCAAGATTATGTAACAGTTTTAGTTGTTGCAGAGAAAAGATATCTAATGTAAGCAGAAGAATCCCCTTCTTCTTCGAGGAGACAGGAGCAAATATATAGAAGGAAGGATGAAGCAGAGAGCTGGAGGCCCCAGGGAGAGAGCAAGAATTAGAGTCATCATCTCTCTCCTCAATATCTCAGCACCTGCCTCCACAATGCCCTGCTGTACTTCATTTCCACAACACTTGTATTTCCTTCAATATTTAATCTACTTTGAGTAGATTTCTGTTTCTTAGAACCAGAGAGCCTTGAATGAAATGAAGATGATTAAAATATGCTCGGTTAAGATTTTGAGCTTATAATGATGCTCGAGTTAGGCAGCGTATTTAGATCGACGACATACTTCTAGCCATCTGGGCTTATGTTGCCAGGGAAGATTTCATTTTTAATTTAAAAATCCCCTTTCTTTTCCATAAGAAACATATAATTCTGACCTCTTACTGAAATATACTCTTTATAGCATATATTAATTTTGTGTTTATGATTATACTTAGCTAAGGGCAAGGAAGAGAAAAATTGTATCTTGTATTTTTTTAACCTTGAAAAAATGAAATTATTAATAAAATGTAAAAGGAAGTGAAAATGTAGTATGAAAAACACAGGAATCAACTGTGTTGTTTTATGGGTCTCTGGTATATGCTCATTATCAGAAATTTCATTTTACAATGCAAGGAGGATTTGGGAGGGAAAAAAACACCAAGATTAATAAATGATTAACAAGGACAGGCAGCTATTATTTGTGAAAAATGAGTGTGGTGTGGATGACTTTAAACCTCATAAAGTGTAGAGGAGCACCCAAAGTAACTGAGCTATATCTATTTATGGTGTACTGACTAATGAAAATAAACCATAACATTGATAAGAATTTCTGAACAATTCATTTGATGAACAATTGAATGAATAAAAATATAATATGCAGTTATTTTGAAACCCAGCAATTGGAAATTGGCATGAGAATTCATAGACCAATAATGTCTCAACATTTTTATTAAACAGCCTGTGCTTACCGTGAAAGTTACTGGAAAAAAATCAGACATAAAATCATTATATAAAGAAGCTTCCTTTTGAAGCTATAATTGATCATATTCAATGTCAGACTTGTGAAAATTTAATCAGCAATTGAAATAAGGATGCTATGCATCTTTAATGGATAAAAAAGTCAAGAAATATAAAATAATTTAATAAGTACCCATTAATTCATAACAATATTAAACTACAATTTTATGCTTTCAAGCTTATTTTCAAGGTATCCAGATAATTATACTCCCCAGAAAATCCTATAAACTATAAGAATTATTATGGGATATTTGAGAATACAAACTCACAGGTAATATCTTGATATTTAAATTAATGCATCCAATCTGGAATATGGGTATTACTTGGCTTCTAGCCAGTCGCTTCTCACTCATTTCACAGATAAGCAGTTATAACTCAAGGATTTTAGAGAAACTAGTAGCATAGTGTTGATGGATGATAGTTCATGGGGTATTCAGTTCTGGGAGAAGAAAGAAAAGGGCTACAAAGGTTAGGCCCTTTTTCAATGCAAAAGAATTTTAGGACTAATGAGGAGGAGGATTAATGGGAAAAATGGATAATGGCCATGGAGATTAACCATACATTGACCGCAGTGTTCAAATGGGCCATTATTTATATGTGTGCATGTTTATATGTGCATATGAAGAGATATTGATTAGATGCTTACCTGGGCTGCACATCAAAACTTATGCTTCACAATTGACCAAGGGAAAAATAAACCTGACCTGATACAGTTTATAATGCCATGAAGCGTATGCGTGATATATACGTATGAAATACGTATAGGGTAATCCTCACAAGTAAGAGTGAGGTATTAGTGTGAATGCTTCTAGAATGGTTTGACACTGTCTAGTGGCACAAGAACATATTCATGTGTAGCTGCAGGTGTTCAGTCCATGATATCCATCTTGGCACATGGATTTCCTCCCTTCCCAAACACCATGTTCAGCTCTTTAAGTACCAATGTCTGATTCTCTAGTCACAATGACTCTGATGTAGACTGCTCCTGGTCTCCTTGAAACCATGGGTTTGCCCTCTACCCCCTAATTTTCTGTAAGCAATGAGCATAAATAATCTTGGTTTTGGAGATGAGTGGGTTGGTACAGAATACTGAGAGAATAGTCATGAAAGTAATCTTGGCATAAATTTGATTGTAAGTGGACCCATAAGGGTTGATAAAAAAAAAAACCCTGGATAAACAAGATTAGGCTGTTTTTTCTAAACAGTTTTATGGTGAAAGGATAGAATAATAGTGTATTATTTAGAGAAAATTAATATTCTCACTTAATATTCAAAGTTTTACATGGTGAAAAAATAATCAAACATATAAAAGTGAGAAGTTATTTATACCCTTATTTCTCAAATTATAGTCCAAGAACCAGCAGCACAGGCATCACCTGAGAGTTTATTAGAGCCCAATTCATTCCTACTAAAACTAAACCTGACTTTTTAATACAATGCCCAGGTGACAAGAATGCACAGTAAAGTTTGCTACACACTGGTGAAGATTACCCAAACTTTAAAGTTTTCATATATTCCTTGAATATGTTCATCTTATTATCAAAATTACCTATTTATTCAAAGTCTCTATAAATGCTTTGGAAATCATCACAGTTTTTGTACCACCTAAACAAAAGTGCATACAAATTTATGACAAAATTAAGAGAACTAAAATTTCTAAAAGAAAAAAAAGGAGAAAAAGAAGAAATCACAGACCACAGATACATGACCTACAAAATATACTTGAAAAAGAGATCTCCAAAACAGTTAGAACAACAAGGAACAGATAGTTCAACATTTCAAGATAATTTTATACCAGTACAAAGTAATGGCTGGGCTTTCAGCATTGAGAAGTGGCTACAATTTACCAAATCAAGTATAATTAGAATATAAGCAATAAAGGTCAATAGCATGCACCAGTCATCTACAGAGTATTGTCAGTTTGGATGGAAGAGTTTTATTTGCATTTACTTTTAACATAATATCATCCTATTGAAGAACAGGAATGTAAGAAATTATCACAGAGCAGTAAAAATGATTGTCACCGATTATTATAATTAATCCAGGATTAAAAACTGACATCTGAGTTGATTAGAATCTATGTTGATTAGAAAAGAGCCTCCAACTTTGTTTCCAGAGATTTTGGTCACTCCATTATATTTCTATTCACATCTGACTCTCCTAATCAGAAGATTTAAACAGCACTAGCAATGACTCAAGACAAGCCAGAAAGATGAAAATCATATCATCAGCAATTAATTATATGGGAATTATTTTAAACTATTTGCCAACTCTGAAAAATAGTTTGATAAGAAATTTAAGTGGTACAGTTAAAATATTTAGAAAATTAAACAATAAATTATGATATTGGTCCTTGCAATCCAATAAGATAAAGCAGGTATACTATTAAGTACATGAATTAAATCTGATAACCAAATCAAGAAAGACAAGCCAAATGTTTTAAAACTATGCACTCTAGGAAAAGGCATTTTCTTAAGCCATGAAGGCATCTTTCTACACCATCACCAGAAAGAATATTAATTTGGCTTTGAATCAAATTGTTATGCAGATGTTACACAAAAATAATTAAAAATTCCAATTGATTTTTAGCCTACAGAAGACATACCAGATGTTACACAGTGAGTTTAGGTCATTATTCGATTGTCAAAAATTACTGTGAAAAATAGCAATTTATTTATATTTATAATAAAATAATAGTTATGAAAATGCAGGTTTTCTTCTCTCAATACTTTTCCTAAACTTCCTCAAATTATGCCTATTTTTTTCTTAAATTAAGGTTGAGGAATAAAAATACTGATAAGAAGAGAAATAAAATGATCCTTAGTCAAAGAATAATTTTTTTTCCTTCTGAATGTTTCTCCTGTTAAAGTTGAAATAGCCTTAGAAAAATGCAAATTACTTAACTTTTCAAATATTTCTGAGTTAGAGAGGCACTGACTTCCTCTTAATTTAATTCCTGCCAGCATTTCACACAACTGTACCCTCCAAATTGGATCATTCCTCCGACTATCTCATTATAGGCAGTTTCTTGGTTTCCTTTTGTTCAATTATCTTCTTCACCTCAGCAACTATTTTGCCAAATTTAAGTTTGCCGCCGTTCAATCCTTAAACTGTTCAATTGGGAAAACTAGCTTTCTGATCACAATGTTCTGTATCCAGTTTCCGTGATCTCCTATTTTAAAGCCATTCCTATTCTCCCAGTCTGAACCCTTTCTTGCTTTTATTCCTTCCCAATTCAATATGGACCCATAATAATTTAATTCAACACGCCCTCAGCAGGACTAGCATTTTCCTCCACTACTCTCTATTTTACTAAAACTTTATTGCTTAGAACCATTGATATGTTCTCCTTTACTCTGGCATTCAGTTGGGCTAGGGATAGATGATCTTCCAGCTCTAAACTGATGCAAACTGGTCGTCAGCCAGTGGTTCTCAACCTTCCTAATGCCGCAACCCTTTAATACAGTTCCTCATGTTGTGGTAACCCCCAATTTCATTGTTACAAATTGAACATAATTAAAGCATAGTGATTAATCACTAAAACAATATGTAATTATATATGTGTTTTCCGATGGTCTTAGGCGACCCCTGTGAAAGGGTCGTTCGACCCCCAAAGGGGTTGCGACCAACAGGTTGAGAACCGCTGGTTTAGACCCTTGGCTATTATTGGTTGAGTCTTACTCCTTGGCTGTAGCCCTTAAAGTTCTCAACTGAAAGCCAGGGGGTTCTAAGGGAGCTTGCCAGTATGTAGGCTCTAATTATTTCCAACTTTTAATTGCTGAGAACCCTGGCCTGTTCCTGCTCTGCTACTCGGCCTCTCAGCTGCTTTGGAATTGAAATCGGCAAGGGGTCAAACAGCTTCTACTGCTACTTTCAACTATTTAGGTTTCCTGTCGCTCCATGATTGTGACTTCTGCAAATCTTGCTACTTGGGTAGCTCTCCCATGACATTGAACAGATATTTTATATTTTGCCCAGGTTCCTAGTTCTAAAAAGAAGAATTGTTCAGAAACAAGTCAGTTTCATTGCTGGAAATAGAAGTCCATATTGAGTTTTATTTACTCATGGACTACTTTTCCCACTGGAATATAAATTCCCTGAAAAATATAACTTTGTCTTCTGTTCATTGCTGTCTCCCGCATTCCTAGAATAGAGCCTGGAAAGTACACTTAATACATATTTTATGAAGAATGAAATAAACATGTAACAGAAGAAAACTGAAGAGCAGAGAAAGTAAATAAATTGTTACTGGTTGCAGCACTAGTGTGTGATAGCACTGGGAGTAGATTTAGGTCTAAGGTTCTTGCCATGTACAGTAAAGCAACACTGACACATCATATTTGAACAATGCTTCTCAAAAAATTATTACTAAATCTATTTAAAAGAAAGGTTTTTATACTAGTGACCATCAAACAACGAGTAGGTTATTTTTAATTTCCACGTATATTTTTATTTTTGTGTAAATATTTTTATCACAGTATTAATGTAAGTTTGCAGCCTCAGGGGCTGGACTACAGGACTGACTCCGGGCTCTGTCATTTAGTAGCTGTTTCACATCGGACAAATGTTAGTGGTTCTAGGTTCATTTCCCAAATCTGTAACATGAAGTTAATAGTGATATAAAACTCACAAGATTGTTGTGTATTTGAATGAAATTAATAAATGTAATCAAAGCAGGTCGTGACATGTGAGACGTGTTCACTGAATATTAGGAGCTGGTGATGGATGTCACATAATGAGCTACTTTTCTAATACACAGGTATGTATTACAAATTTGTCACCACAGTGATTTACCATTAATTTCATTTAAAATGTTTCACCCATATATTGTTACTTCACAGAATTTTGTGCCTTAAAAAGTTAACATATGCTCAAATATTTCTGAAATTTCTGGTTCAAGATGATGGACTAGACACATGTATTGCCCTCTACTACCTCTTCCCAGCTTTCTTTTTTTTTTTTTAAATATATTTTATTGATTTTTTACAGAGAGGAAGGGAGAGAGATAGTTAGAAACATCGATGAGAGAGAAACATCGATCAGCCGCCTCCTGCACATCTCCTACTGGGGATGTGCCCGCAACCCAGGTACATGCCCTTGACCGGAATCGAACCCGGGACCCTTCAGTCCGCAGGCCGACGCTCTATCCACTGAGCCAAACCGGTTTCAGCTTCCCATCTTTCAATCATAAAAAAAATTATAGCAAGGAAAAAATAAATCATCATTTTTAAAGCAATGCACAGGAAAGTATTTGAAATTGTTTTTCTTTCAATAAAACAAAGCAAAGCAATAAAGAATATTCCAGGACTATTTTACTAGGGGGAAAAATGCATTTTGAAAGCCTTTTTCTATTTTATTATTTCAACAATATAAAAGGTGATATTGCTAACATGATATTTGTCAATGATACGGTAAGAGGAAGAAACTATATCAATGATATATTAGGTTATCTTCTGATGATTTTTAAAGCCCTGAGGCTATACTTAAATAGAAAAAGTAAATGATATTTAGTTTGAATTCTGAAGGGACATCACAATCAAATTTGTTATTTTAATCTATGCTCCATAAGTGAGATGCAATCTATTTCTATCAGCCTCGGGTTCCTTTCTTTCTCTCCTCTAGCTCCATAAACAAAGGAATATAACTGCATTATACATCTTTTTTCAATAGCAACTTAGATGCCCAAAGGGTATTTGAACCACACAGTCATTAAACAGCTTTATTTTTCCAAGTCTCCAAAGGCAGGGAAAACAGAGATATACTTCATAAAAGGTAATTATAACCCCGACTAACCATTACAAGTATTACTTTTATTTTCAAGTGAATTGTTTTAAGGATTGATGCCATCCTTGTGTTAAGAATTTTTTTTTTCCGGAAAAGGAAGTGTTAAGTATCAGGAAGAGACTTCCTTGAGCCTATGTAAAATAGCCTTCTAACCTGAGCGATGGCAGTGGAGGTGGAGTCAGACTCCTCTTCCTGGCCTTGCAGCTCTCCTGGCCTCCAGGTCCCAGGGAGGGACAGGCCACCCTCCACTGTGAGGCACCTAGGAGGCCTTCCCAACATGCACAGCCTGAGGGTATGACTGTGCCAAGATGGTCCTGCAGGTCCCCAAGCTGCCCCAGCTGCCCTCGCCTAGCAGTAGCCACTGAGGGGGACACAGGCAGCTGGTGCTGGGGAGCCTGGGCCTGAGCGTGGCCCCATCCCCCTGGTCAAGAGCAGGAAGGGGCCGAGCCAAGCAGGCTGGGCACAGCCCTCTAGGGGTGGCCTCTGGAGGCACCTGGCAAGGACACTGGACCTGGACCACACTCCTGCTACAGTAAAGCTAGAAAATTGAGACTCTCAATACAGTTCCTTCCTCCCTTTTTTCAATAGTAGCCTTGAAAAAACTTGGACAACTGGATAACCCCCAGCAACTGGAAAGATTGGTCAACCCCAATGACTTGGACAACCGCTCACCCTCCCTGTTCCTTGATGAGTCGGGCTAACTATTTATCAGTTTTGTTTATCTTTTCAAAGGACCAGCTCTTAGGTTCATTGATTTTTTTTTCTTTTGGTATTGTTTTTAATCCTCTATGTCATTTATTTCTGCTCTAATCTTGATTCTTTCCTTCTTTACTTCCTTTACTTCCTTCCCATCTCCCTCTGTCACACCAAGGAAAACATCCCCTTTTGTCTTCAGCAGAGCTGGGACTAAAGCCCCTGTCCAGAGTTTCTGCTCCATATTTTCACAGTCCAGTCCAGCATCAGGCTAGCTTAGCTTGTGTTCCAGCTGCAGTCCACTGCACGTGGGGGCCACGTGGCCTTAAGCAGGCCCATGGAGAGGGAACAGCAGAGTGCACGGGCCAGTGCAGGTCATGGAGCAAGCGAGAGGGAGAGGAATAAGGGCAAGCAAGAGAGAGGGAACTCGCTGTAACCGGTTTGGCTCAGTGGATAGAGCGTTGGCCTGTGGACTGAAGGGTCCCAGGTTCGATTCCGGTCAAGGGCATGTACCTTGGTTGCAGGCACATCCCCAGTAGGGGGTGTGCAGGAGGCAGTCGATCGATGTTTCTCTCTCATTGATGTTACTAACTCTCTATCCCTCTTCCTTCCTCTCTGTAAAAAAAATCAATAAAATATATTAAAAAAAGAGAGAGAGAGAGAGGGGGGAAACTCTGTCTGGGGATTTTAACTATCCAAGATTTTGCATTTTTCTAACTGGGTCTACTCCCTAGTTAATCCATTGTTCCCCAGGCTAGACTAACAGGCAACCACCCCCACCTTTTGTCACCCCAACTTGACTGCACATGTGCCTATTTTTCCCTTTGTTTGGTCCCTTCCCCCAATGATCTGCAGGGAGTGGACTGGAGGTTCCCTGGGGAGCATGGAGCTGTAGCTGCCTGGTGAAGCTGCCAGATCACCATGCCTATAATGTCTGGCCTCCCCTTTGCTCTCTTCCTATTATTAATGTTAATCAGCTAATTATGATGATAACCATATATCATCTGTATATTGTCTAGAATCCTTTGATTCAGAAATTTTCTTCATTAAAAAATGATTATTAATATATTCCCTCAGTAGCCAAGCACAATGACTGACTTTATCCAGGTTATCTATGAATTGGTCCATTTTTTATATTAGGAAATGGCATATTATGAAAAATATTTTAGTCTTTTAAAATACAGAAGAAGCTACTCATAAAAAGTCATAAAGTATACTAATTCCTGGGGCACAGGAAGATTTTCATTAAAATGTACCCTGATTTCTGAAGAATATATATAATACATTTTATATAAGATGCCAATTACATGCTACCTAATCTTAATTGAAATGGTGAAAGGAATTTGAAACAGGAATAATTCTGATAAGCAGAAAAATGTATTATCCACATATATTACAAGGAAATGTATGCTATATGAAGGGCACAATTGGGACCATATTGCAGGACAACAGAGTCATCCTATATAGTAAAAGGGTAATATGCAAACTGACCCTAACAGCAGAATGACTGGGAATGACTAGTCACTATGACACACACTGACCACCAGGGGGCAGACGTTCAATGCAGCAGCTGCTCCCTGGTGGGGAGTGTGCTCCCACAGGGGGAGCTCTGCTCAGCCACAAGCCAGGCTGATGGCTGCCAGTACAGTGGTGGTGGTGGGAGCCTCTCCCGCCTCCTCAGCAGCGCTAAGGATGTCTGACTGCAGCTTAGGCCTGCTCCCCGCTGGCAAGTGGACATCCCCTGAGTGCTCCCGGGCTGCTAGAGGGATGTCTGACTGCCTTCTTAGGCCCAATCCCCTGGGGAGCAGGCCTAAGCCAGCAGGTGGTCATCCCCTGAGGGGTCCCAGGCTGTGAGAGGGCACAGGCCCGGCTGAGGGACCACCCCCCGAGTGCACAACTTTTTGTGCACCGGGCCTCTAGTTGTAAGATAACCATTTCTGGGAAAGAAGAATTCAATTTGGAAGAAGATTTTTCACTCACCTTTAATTGGAATTAAATGTTGTTTTATGCATTTATTTCATGGTTATTAGCCTAATCTGGCAGACAAAAATCTTGAAAACTAAAAATAGTATATTTTTTCTTTTTTAATCCTCAACTGAGGGTACTTAGAGAGAGAAAGGGAGAGAGGGAGGGAGGGAAAGGGAGAGAGAGATGAGAGAGAGAGAGAGAGAGAGAGAGAGAGAGAGAGAGAGAGAAGAAAGAAACATCGATTGGTTGTCTTCCATATGTGTCCCAACCTCGGAATGAAACCACAACCCAGATATGTGTCCTGACTGGGAATCAAACCATCAACCTTTTGGTGCCCAGGACTACACTCAACCAACTGAGCCACTCTAGCCGGGCAAGAGTACCTTTTTGATATTACCATTACCAGTATCGAACTAATTCACACCAAAAAATAAAAGAATAAAAGAATGAGTAAATAAAGCCCACTTCTTGAATTGAAGAAGAAATAGTTGGAAGTAAGAATGAGCTGAAGAAAATCTGTTGCCATGTACATAAACTATGCAATGAAGCAGCTTTCCTGAGTTATTTGCGCAAATATAACCAAACTAAATGTCAGGGCAGTAGACAGATATTATGATGCTGGCAGTCTCTTCCTTGTAACATCAAGAAACATAACAAGTACAAGTACAATGAGTATATGATATTAAACCCAGTCTAAAATCAAGATACAATACAGAAAAATGTCCTGAATAAAGGTGGCTCTGCCAACTAGAGATATAAGAGAAAACAACCTGACACTAATACATACTTGCACTGATAAATGGTAAAAGCTTGCATTTCAAATAAATGATAAAGTGATAAACACTATAATTAATAATCTGAATATTACTTAATAATATAGAAAAAGAAACTAGATCCTACTTTATACCATTCAAGATATATTTCAGGTGGTATTTCCATATGGAATTGAAACTTCAAAGAAAGTACAAGAAAGTTGGGTGAATATAAACAGCAAAAATGCAAAGAAAGACATTTTTCATTTTAGACATTATAATTGTCACCACCAGAAGTTGCATTTGTCTTATTTGCATGCTCTTTGTCTCTACCTATGCTTAAACTTTTAGGTTCTCGAACATATGGAAAGCAGTTATAAGAAAGTTGTTTTGCTTCCTTTAATTAGCATGGCTTTAGGATTCTTCTATGTTTAGGTGTGAATCTGTAGTTCATTATTTTAATGTTGAGAATTTTATAAGTACACCACATTTTTAATCCATTATTTTTTCGTTGTAAATTTAAATTGCTTCCAGTAGATTGTTATTATGTTGAGTGTTACAATGACATTTTTATACAAGTCTTTTGTGTGCATATATTTTAAGTTATTTGAGGTAAATTCCTAGGAGACAAGTGGACTCTTCTAAAATAGAAAAAAAGGACTCTTCTATATCAGTAAAAAATACATACCGAGATATGGAAAGTGTGTTAAATGCATACTCAGATGACACACACAAAATAAAAGCTCTAACTTTTTCTTATGTGCATGAAAATGTATAAATGGCTTTTATAATAGAAAAATGAAAAATAACATAAATATCCAACAATAGAGGGTGATCACATGTTAGAATGTATCGAAGGAATAGCATGCATCCATTAAAAACCGAGCTATCAAGCTGTTTAGTATATCTTAATGACATATAAAATGCCATTTATAATTAAGTAAAAGAAGCCATCGATATAAACTATATGATTCCCAATATACCCACAATTATATAATGCATGTTCCAGCATAACTATGATAAAAGACATAAATAACATATCAATAACAATTATATTAGATTATAGATATCATTTCTTCTTGGTATTTTCTCATATTTTTATAGTTTCTAATAAAAACACATATTACATTTATATCAGAAAAAAATGTTTCTTCCTTCCTGCAAAATAATCCACACTTTACTTTTAAATTAAAAAAAATGTCCATGCATGTTTTAATATGTATTACAATCAGCCTGTAGTGCCTTTTGGTTCATTACATGCAAAATCAGTAAGAACATGCCACATGTTGCCAGTGCTTCCTAATAGAATAGAATGAGAGTTGTGTTAGAGCGAGTGTCTTGAAACCCAAGGAAAATACTCCCAAATTGTCACTGAAGATAAATGCTCTGCCTTTCTGCCTGAAAAGTGTCAGCCTAACCCTAACCACTCAATAAAAGTGAACGCGATCTGCAGAGGCATAAGGCTAGGAGGAGGGGAGGTCTGAAGTATTCTGCTTAAGCTTGACCTTGAAAATACACATCTATATGTACACACAGAATGTGTACACATTCCTACACCCATATATGAATTATGTTTTGTGTACATATGAAACATAGGTGACTATAGTTTACTTATATTCATGCATATATATGTTAATTTTCATCTATACTATTATGTACACATACAGTAAAGGTACACTCATGAGTATGGGTATTTATTATATGACATAGAAAAACAAATTTTTATGAATAATTACATTCATAATAGTATACATGGAAAAAATGAGGCAAATAATATTTATATTCTGGTCCAGTTGTATTAGTTCTATAATTTACGGAAAAATATGAGTATATTTGTCTTACATATATTACTTAATATGATTAAAATACAGGGTTAATCTTTGAATAACTTACCAATTAAATAACTATGAATGGTTCAAAGATGGTAGAGTAAGAGTTATTTTGTCTGGTTTAAAATACATAGAAAAAATAAAATACATAGAAAATAAAATATAGCTTAGTATGAAATAGTATTCATTCAAGTTTTAGACATTCAATTGAGCCAATTAATGTGAAACTCTTAGTCAATAAGTTGAATTCATTTTCATAATGTCAATTTCCTTGGGACCTCAAGACCCTCCCCAAATCTAATTATTTTTTGGTATAAGAATACATAATAATTAAAGTAGAAAATTAAATAAATAATCCTTATGTTTCAGGCTAAAATAATATGACTATAAATGTTTTCAAAGATTATTTGAGCTAAGAAAGCATTAAGGAAATCAAATTTATATTTTTATTGTGATCAAAATACAAATGACATCTAGAAACTCAACATTGTAATAATTTACAAGATTTTGTTTTGTTCTTCCAACTGAAGGGATCTTCTAAATGTATTCCAAAATTCAAATATTATGCTTATAATTTTAAAGAACAGAATTTGGAACAAGAATTTGACAAATTGGTATACTTTTAGAGAAAAAAAGTTTCTTGATATTGATGTTTTCCTAAATAAAACCTTATGATATCACTCAATACTTGACTACAGCTCATATGAAAATCAAGAAAACATAACTATAGCCCAGCCAGCATGACTCAGTGGTTGAGTGTCGACCTAGGAACCAGGAGGTTATCAGGAGGTTATGGTTCCATTCCCGGTCAGGGCATAAGCCTGGGTTGCAGGAGGCAGCCAATCAATCATTGATGTCTCTCTCTCTCTCTCTCTCTCTCTCTCTCTCTCTCTCTCTCTCCCTCTCCCTCCCTCTCTGAAATCAATAAAAAATATATTAAAAAACAAAACCCACATAACTATATATAGGTACAAGATATAATGTGGTTAGCACCCAAAGATTAAATTAAGGTGGGTTACTGATGTTAAATTCTAAATAGGCCCAATGATGTTGAAGCTTTCATTATAAGTTTCAGTTCATATTCATATTATATATTTGCAGGCGGAAAAAGAAACAAACCCATAAAATTTGAGAACAAAAGAATTAACTTTGGTGAATATGAGATTTCAAACATTTCTGGATAAAAAATAAAAGTAGAAGTTTTCTGTATTGATAATGCAATTAAATGAAAAAAAATCACACACTTTGTTATATTTATGTATACAAAAATAACCTATATGCTATAGTATAAATTATATATCTAGGGGGCAAAGTAGGTTTACAGTTGAGTATACACAGCATAGAGTTTATTCTTGCATTATTATTAATTAATATTGTATTATTTATTATTATTAACCTACTTTTGCCCACCACTGTATACATATATACATTAAAAAGTTAATACTGGTTATTTTTGTAAAATCAAAACATGTTTCCCACTCCAAAAATTAAATGATATTTTAAAATACCTGAAAGTTTTATTTGAAACAACAAATGTGACCCAGATCTCACCTTTCCCTCCAAACAATGAGTTTTCTAAGTATTAACATTTCTAAAAAATAAATCTTATTTTTCTCTAAATTTCTTTCATAATATTGAAATTTCACTCCCACTGAAAATTACCCACAGACAATCTAGAATACCCTTTGACTATGAAGGAGATTAAGATGATGGTTAGCCAATTAAAAATATGGGTTTGTTAAGAATTAAAATGGCATACAGGCTGCATATATTTTGTTATATTTTGAAAGCCCACAATCTATCAATACCCACCTTATTTGATATTTATATCATGAGTCTTCTTTCATTGTCTAATCAGTTTCATTTATTTTTACTAACATTTTTCAGACCTCTCACCCATTTATACCTGAATTTATTTCAACAGACATTATGATACATTTTGCTGCTTATAGTTTGACTTTTATTTTTACAATGAGTTCCCTTTTGAAAAATTCTGCATACTGCAGTAAATTTTAAAATGTATATGTTCTTAGCACTCTTACTTTCACAATTCATTACATTTTTCTTATATTATTTCCTATGATATTCTTCACAGTATTCTGGGAGTTGTGGCTGATTTCACTTTCATTCAAATTGGTGTCTTACTTTCTGTGTGTATGGTTTTGGGGCGTCTCATTTCGTTTTAGGATTGCCTTTAGAATAGAAAATGATAGAAAAGCATTCACTCTACCATATATGATCAGAACTTTAGTACTATTATTGATATCTGCAGTTTCAGGAAGAGAAATATTTTAGTAGTGAGACAAAAAGGCAGAAATGTCACTTGAAGTCATTGAGCAGAAGTTGCAATTTAAATTCTTTCCTTAAAACTCAACTAAAACGACAGTAGGAAATAGATTTTTTTAAATCGCACAAAGTCATAGAAAACATAAAAGAGCAATAGCAGTGGAGAGAAGATGAATTTTGGAAACTGCAAAGCATAAGCATGTAAATCTAGCTAACAGTCCAGAGAGGGCGGACAGAGAGGGCGGAAAGCCAACAGCTGCAGGGGTATCGAGCACAAGAAGCAAGCCAGTTCTTTCTCCCGGACCCTGAGGCCCTGAGTAAAGCTGGAAATTGACAGAGGTGTTAAAACTTGACAGAGGTGTTAAAACTTTATACCAACAACAACAGGCTCGCAAAACATTTACCCCTGAAGACACTGAGCCACAAGGGGTATGGCCTCCAGGATACCAGGCACAGCTAAGGCAGGGAGACACTGATGACAGAGGGATGAACTGAAATTAAATTTTGGATAATGAGACGACTTTGTCATCTTCTGCCCTCTAGAAAACACAAACCAGCCTAGAGAAAGCACTGCAGATTCTGAACTTCTGCGGGTCCCACTCTTAGGACGAGATCTTATTTGACAAGCCCCATACATACCCTTAAGCTTCAAGACACAGTGGTAGTAATACTTCAACATTGTGAGGAAAAGTTATTTTTGATCTAGGTATAAAGAATAAAGACATTCTCAGAATTTCAAGTTCGCAAAACCTTCTTCTTTGCCCACATTCTCATAAATCCACGGTGGAGGTGGCAGTGCATGCCCTCTTAAAACACACCTCTTTGTCACAGGATTATTTTCAGCTGAAGGCACTGAAAAGCGGCAAGGAGAGGCTTTCTCTGAATTCCCCTTATCTGCCTACAGACAGATCCTCCCAAAGGAACTCTAAGGTCATACATCCCCTGCCCAGGAGTTTCATCTCAGTTGGACTCACCACAGCAGAGGAGACTAGAAGTCAGCCCCATACCCAGACAAACTTTGTCTCAAACGCTCAATACGCCTCACCCAGCCCACCTATCCTTCTAAGGGCCCGTTCATCTTTTTTAAAAATCACTGACTCTCCACAGGGGCCTACATTCCCCCTACCCCTCCCATACTGAGACCATGCATAAGCTCTCAAAGCTCACTGCTTGGGCGGAGGGAGGGAGGTATGGTATTCTTTTTCCCAGTGATGTCCTTGTGCATTTGTATACCATTTCTCATGTTAATCTGCCTATTTTCAGTTTATTTCATAGAGCTGCTATCAACCCTTGGGGCTTAGAGGGAAAGGTTTTCTCTCCTACAGTGGACAGCACCAAAATGAGGGAATAAATGAAGGGAGAGCAAAATATGGTGTCATGGTGTCCAGAAAACTGGCCTTAGTACAGAGGAGCAAGGCATTTCCTAGCATGCTGCCTAAAGGAGGCTCTGAGATGACAGCCAACCCAGAAAGCAAGCGATCAGACGGGAGTAGGAGAACAGAGCTGCAGGAGTGATGTCTGTCTCCAAGAGGAAAATGATCGCACAAATAAAATTATTGCTACTTGGTTTAGCTGAAAACAAAGTGTCCACAGTCATATGGATATGATGGAATATTAAATAAATGAAAAATTATGATAGAATTATAAATTGGTAGGTAGGCAAAGGGAAGGAAAGTATGTGGGAGAGTGGAGGAAAAGAAGTATTACTGAGGTAAGGTGGGTCTTCTATATTAAAAAAAATGAATAAACAAAGTTTAAACTTAAAAAATCAATGTTAAAAGGAACTTATTTAGAAATGTGGAGGTAAATAGGTAAAAGTGCTTGATATTAGAAATGAGAATTTGATGTGGGGAGCATCAGAGCACAGAAATGCTATTTTATGATTTTTATAATTGGAATATTCTGTTCATTTTTTAAAAAAACAAGTACATGAATGACCTGGCTATATATAAACTTTATAGCAAGTTAAAAATAGTTATAACATCTTAAATATTTAAGAAAACACTTTAAAGCCCAGGGGTGGGGAAGAAATGATATAGAAAATTAGACACTTGAAAATTAGAACATTAATTTCAAATTAATTGGTGATTTGGAAATCAATTTTTGACAAAGTATTTTTAATTTAATGATGAGCTATTAATAGGCACTAAATCGCTAATAAATTTTTGCTTCTCTGCCTCTTCATAATTTTGAAAGCATATTCATTATAGTATTTGTTTGGGGTTTATTCGTTTTAAGCATTTTAGAACATATTCAAACTTCATTTATAAACCTTTATAAAATTTGAACCTGCCATTATAATTGTGGTAGACACAAAGATGTGCCCCCAGATCCCTATTTCAAAGGATGTCCAGCACTGGGGAGTGTGCACAGGAGACGGTCCCCAACTATCGGCTTCTTCAGCGTCTGCCTCCTCTCAGAGGGCCACCTTGCCCAAGATCAGATCCCTACAGGGGCCATGACTGAGCAAATCAGTGGCTTAAAGGCAAGACTATTTCAGTCAGATGAGGGGCATAATCCCACTGGGTTGGCTGAGGTTTTAACTTTTCCCAGGGCCCAATCTTGCTCCCCTCATCCCTCCCTTCTACAGTGATTGACAGGACTACCCTGGGGATATGCAACCTGGGCAAATACTTCTTTTGAGGTTCCTGTCTATATGAACAATTTTATGTAGAAGATATTGTCTCAGGTGAAGTACAATGAGTTATGAACAAAGATTTAGAATGAAGAATACACAATTATTTCTGTATTTGCTTACTATTCTTCTTCACGGTGTCCAGTCTTCATCTCTTTCTGCTCAGATTCTGGAAACATCGCTTTGTCCTTTACTCTCCAATGTGCCATTGGTGCCTAATCTCCTTCATCCAGTCACAGGAGAAAGATGGCTATGCAATGACTACTCACGGTGCCATTGCTCTTTAGAATTTGTTTATATTGAACACTGTAGATACTCTTGGCTCTGCAGTTCTCTGATTCCATTTACTATATGATGCTCACATTATTGCTCTTGACACTGCATCATTCATCATGAATACCAGCTGTCAATGACACTCTAAAGGGATGCTGCTATGCCTCACAGATGTTGACCACAAATGCAAGTCTTTTATCCAGAGCATGTAGAATAGCATGAACAAGAATTTATTTTGTGGTCTTGTCAACCTTAACAGTTGGAATGGTACCGCATACATGTAAAACAACACGTTACACATGGAAATAATATAAATGCAGGGTGTATATTCAAACATGACTGCTATTAAAATCTTTAGGCCATAATCAGTGCAGCTCTAGAATAGTATCTCTTTCTATGTTGACCCTGGCTGTCTACACACCACCAGCAGCAGGGAGGATAGGCAAGGGACCCATGAGTAGTCCCACTCACACAAGGCATGTCTGTCTCTTATCAGGCTTAAGTCTGACTCGGAGGTGCATACTGCCGTATGCATTGGACAAAAGAAAGGCTAAGGGCCATTGGTTTTGCACAGCACTAGTCTCAAAAGCCTTCAGAGGACATAGGCTCTGCCATTCTGAAAAACGGCCTGAAACATGCTTCCAAGCCTAAGAAGAGGTGAATGACTGTCCCTGGATGCTACAGACTGGAATCAGCACTGCAACTCAGTAGGCAGACAGGGGAAATTAGACACATAGATGGACAAGAGCCTACACCCAGATCCCTGAATTATTCTAAATCCAATATGAGTGGGAAATCACCCCAAGTTAGCATGCCAGAGCCATTCTGGCCGCCCAATTCTGTGTGATTCTGTGGAAAAATCGCCACACCAGTAAATAGGAGCAATTCACTGACCAACCCACCTTCCTGGAACATGGATCCTGACATTGGGGTCCAAAGAATCCATAGGCACAAGTTCAGGATTCCCTCAACGCATCTGGTTAAATCCACATACAGGATAGAGGATCAGAGAAGACCCCAAAAAGGAGAAATGAGGGTGGAGCACCTGGCCACACATGCTGTCCAGCAGATGGCACTGCCAGCCCCTGGCTGCTGATCCTTAATAAGCATGACCAAAACTCTGAGTGACTGCTTCCAGACAACTGTGCTATGACAGTCATTGACTTGAGAAGTTATACAGAATAACCACAAGTCATTGCAATGAGTAAGAAAAACAAAACTTGTGGATTGCTTTGTTTTTTCTTTTTGCTTTTTTTTCTTGGGGGGCTGGGTAATTTTGTTTCCAAGAAGTCTATGAGAAAGTCAATGGGAATTAACACAGCATTAGTCTTACAGGGCTGTTATAATAAAGTAGCACAAAGTGGGTGACTTAGAACAGAAATTTATTCTCTCTCAGTTCTGGAGGCTGGGAGTCTGAAATCAAGCTGCACAAGGCACACTCCTTTTGGAGGCTGTGAAAGAGAAGAAACTGTCCCATGGCTCCTTCCTAACTTCTGGGGGTGGCCCTCAATCCTTGTCATCCCTGGCTTATGTCAACATAATGCCAATTTCTGCCTCCATTTTCATGTGGTGTTGTGTGTGCCTGTGTGTGTGTGTGTGTGTGTGTGTGTGTGTGTGTGTGTCTTCTCTTATTATAAGGACACCAGTCATATTGGATTAGGCCCATCCTAATCTAGTATGACTTTAATTTAATTACATCTATAAAGACCTTATTTCCAAATATGATCACATTCACAGGTACCAGAAATTAGGACTTCAACATAGCTTTTCGGGGACACAATTCAATCCAAAACAAATACTATACTACAAAAATGTATGTTTTCATTCTCTTTTCTTGCATGGATTCTACAGGAGAATTAAATACAAAGACATCCTGTGGTGGTGGAGAGATATTGTTCCTAGGAGTAAATGACAAAATTCTTAAACATAGCTGAAGGACAAAATGTTAAGTCAATAAGAAAATGTAAGGGGATGAGTTGGCATAAAGTTACAAGCTTTATAGTCAACATTTCAGAAATGTTTCTAATACAAAAAGTGATAGTATATCATAATACATTAAATAAATTCATTAATATGAATATCCATTGCATTGAAATTTTGCATTTAATGAAAAAGCTACCAAATTATGTTCTTGAGAAAATTTTCCCACCTAATATATATGTTTTTTCAAACAGATATGCTCAAACGCCAACTCAAAATTGAGCTTTTATGACATTCCATACTATCCCACAGTTTGCTGTAGGTGGTCCCTGACTATGATTGTTTTATTTTTTTTATGACTATGTCACTCCATTTTGAGGACAGGGACTATATTTATTTCTGTAATCCCATCATCTGTAATAATACCTTGTACATACTAATAGCTAAATAGATATTCTAGAATCAATGTGTAAATGAGTGTATAAATCCATGATTTAAAGACATATGAATAATTATAAAGCAATCTTTAACCTAGAGCCATTCCTTACAGAGAAAGTAAGAAATGTAGATCATTTCCTTTAAAAGTAAAAAAGCATTAACATCAGTTCATTTGCCAGGAAGAAAAAAAGGAAATGTTAGAAAAGATCTTAGGTTTCATTTTGTTATCAAACATTAGTAAAATGTATGGGCACCTAATAAAGGAAAAAAATGATTGGACCTTAGAGGTGAATTTATTATTTTTATTATACCATTACTTAAATACACACAAAGAACTAGGCATAAATTTCCACAGCTGATGTGAGTTTCAGAGTATAATTTCATGTGCACAAGAAATGTAGCTACTTTATCTTTTTCTGTCCTCATTGAATTTCTCCTTTGAGCCTAATTTCTTAGGGCTTCCCATTTTATATTAATACTGGTGAAGAGACTATAAGAGCCTAAATATCTCAGGCTTTATTGGCATCACTAAAACAATTCATTAATAGTTCACAGAAAGTCTCAAGGAAAACTTGGTTCTGTCCTGGGGCCTGTTTTGGTTCAGTAGCTCTCTTTCTGCTACTTCTGTTCCATTCCTGGTAACACAGGGGTCATTTGGCAAATCCTACTCCATGGAGGAGGGCTAAACTCTGCTATCTGTCTAGACACGTCATGCAGCAATTTCTTTTCTGGGGTCTTGTCATATCCCTGGGGCTGTACTAAGGAAACAGGGGCCAGATATCTTGTATTCTTGGACCCTACAAATTGACCTGGACATAAAGGGAAAGGGTGGTCCTACTCTTAACTCATTCTGTTTCTAATATGCTTTCTGTTCCCCTAAGGGCCCAAGCTCTCCTAAGTAAGAAAGATTCTCTTTTTTATGTTTCGCTCTACTTTTTCCGTTACATTTCCTCCCCTAGACAGAAGTACAAAATCAAACTACTTCAACTGGGATAAAGGCAACAGGAGAAAGGAATTGCTATGATAAAAACATTCAGTTAATATTTCAGGAATATTTTTTGCTCACATTGTGGTTTTGTAGGGGCATAGCAGTTGTACAAGCAAGTTCAGGAATCATTGCATTTGAGAGCAATGGAACATGAAACTAGGGTTTAAAGTATAGAGGAATTTAATTTTCATCCTACCGTAACAGGAAGCCATCAATGTGATGTTAAAAAATGGGGATGTTATATGGTGGGTTTCCCTGTTTTGAAAGAAGACATGAAAACATGCTCACAGTCACTAATCATCTGAGAGATGCAAATCAAAACAATAATGCGGTACAATCTCACACCTGTCAGAATTGCTATCATCAACAAATCAACAAATGACAAGTGCTGGTGAGGATGCAGAGAAAAAGGAACCCTCATGCACTGCTGGTGGGAATGCAGACTGGTGAAGCCACTGTGGAGAACAGTTTGGAGTTTCCTCAAAAAACTAAAAATGGAACTCCCATTTGACCCAGTGATTCCACTTCTAGGAATATATCCCAAGAAACCAGAAACACCAATCAGAAAGGATATATGCATCCCTATGTTCATAGCAGCACAATTCACCATAGCTAAGATTTGGAAACAGCCTAAGTGCCCATCAGCAGATGAGTGGATTAAAAAATGGTGGTACATCTACACAATGGAATACTAAGCTGCAGTAAAAAAGAGGGAATTCTTACCATTTGCAGCAGCACGGATGGAACTGGAGAGCATTATGCTAAGCAAAATAAGCCAGTCAGAGAAAGATAAATATCACATGATCTCACTCATATGTGGAATATAATGAACAACATAAACTGATGAACAAAAACAGATCCAAAGACAGAGAAGCATCCATCAGACCGTCAAACCTCAGAGGGAAGGTAGGGGAGGGTGGGGGTAAGGGGAGAGATCAACCAAAGGACTTATATGCATGCATATAAGCCTAACCAATGGACACAGACACCAGGGGGGGTGAGGGCATGAGTGGGAGGGTGGGGGGCAATGAGGGGATAAGGACACATATGTAATACCTTTATCAATAAAGAAAAAAGACAAAAATAAATAAATAAAACAATAAAAAAAGAAGAATCAAGTGACTTTGGAAGATGAACTGAAGTTAGGAGAAATTAGTAGGAGGCTATTGAGTCCAAGTAAGAAATCAGGACATGTAACTTTTACATAGCTACCATGAGCCCTAGCTGGTTTGGCTCAGTGGATAAAGTGTTGGTCTGTGGAACAAAGGGTCCTGGGTTTGATTCCGGTCAAGGGCATGTACCTCAGTTGTAGGCTCCTCCCAGGCATGGCTCATGCAGGAGGCAACCAATCGATGTGTTTCTCTCACATTGATATTTCTCTCTGTCTTTTCCACTCTTTCTAAAAATGTTGTGGAAAAATATCCTCAGGTGAGGGTTAAAAAAAAAAAAGATAGCATGATTTTTTACAAATATAAACTGTTTGTTTAAAAGTTTGAATATTTACTTATTTCATTTCATGATTATATACAAGTTATCTGTCTTTTAGAAAATAAATAATCTTAGATATGTAATTTTGAATAAAAAATAAACTTACTTCTAAGTGATGAAATTTGAATATGATTATTAAGAGCCTTTAAGACCCTTGATGCTTATAATAAGTAAACTAATATAATTCATCACATTAAAACAGTTTTAGGTCAGCATCTGTGATTCGTCTAGAAAAATGTGTAGATTACTTATGTTATCAAAATGATTACATTCATCATAGTAAAATAACTTAATAGCATTCCATTTTAGGAATGCATAGTAATTAATTATCTAGGTTATTAGAGTAATTAGCATAGCTTGTATCTGCAGTATCATAAGTAACTTCAATTTTATAAATTATATTTTATTTTAGACCTATAAAATTTTTTAAAGTTAAAAATTACAAATAATATATTGATATTATGTTAACTATGAACAGAACTGACTTTTTAATGAAGTGAACTGTATCATAATATTTTTGTATTATCTTTACAGTTCACTGTTCACTTTATTGCGCCTAAACTTTCACTAAAATATTCATTTAGGAAAGAAAGTCAAGTCAAGGAAGGCAGCATCATGAATGAATACTGTGAGCACATTTCTTCAGCAACCATAAACTCCTCAGTAAACTGTAATGTAAGAAATAAACCCATAAATTTGGGGGGACTACTTATAGTGAATTTACTAAGGCCTATCTAATTTCCAAAATCAGCCTCTTTAAAATCCTACTCTTATTGAACTGCAAAATATTGGCCATTCCATCTATTCCAAACTCTCTTCTCTCTCGGATTTTGTGATACCATTCTGCCCTGGCTGTCTATGATACTCACAGTGGACCTGCCTGTCACCTATTCATGGCCTCTTCCTTCCCTTATGAAATCCTGATTTGTGCAGGCATCCAACTCTCCATATAGCAATTGGCTTTGTGTTGTGACCAAAGCTGTAAGAACGACCTACAGACGATGGTTAGAAGAAAGGCTTTCTTTCTCTTTTCTACTGGACATACATTTGCTGCTGTGGTCACACACATGAAGAGAACCAGGCAGAGTATTAAACAGAAAGATGATATGTCAGAGATCCAGTTATGTGCTTACTAACCTTAGCACACATTCTGGTGGTGTGTAACACTCCCAGGACTGACCATAAAACCCAAAAGGGATAATCCATTCTCTTTTTGCCCTTCTCAGAACCTTAAAGGTCATGAGTTGAAGAGGCCAGTGTTACAAAAATAGAAAGATCCTAAATTCCTGAGATTCCCTGAGTCACCACATGGAGAACAGATGCTCAGGAAAACTATCCAAATAGGAAAATCTCCACTGAGCAGGTATGAGTGAGAAATAAGCTTTTATTGTATATGTCCCTAAAACTGAAATTGCCTAAGGACATGTATAAGAATAGAGTATTGGAAGCAGAGATATAAAAGAAACTTCTGGAGAGCTCATGGCTCCCTATCCTCAAAGTGAGACATCCACAGAAAGTAGAGAATGAGTTAGGCTTAATGCATGACCTTGTTAGCTTTGTAGTGAATCTTTGCAAGTATAGAGCATAGAGAAGCATAGAGAATGCACAAAACAGCAAGAACAAAAGGTCAGAAGTTAGATAATAAAACTAACCCCTCCACATATACACACACACAAACAGAGAAATGAGAGTACACGAGAGAATCGAGAAATAGATGCCATTAAACCTGGCATAGCTTTAAAAATAATTAACTGAAGGCATCATAACCGGCCTCCATTAACCAACCTCAGCAGGTCCAGAAGAATCTGAGGGCCTCAGAGAACTACTCATGCTGATGCAAGCAATACAGATGGAAGGGAAGAAAGCAGAGTATCGTGGGAATTATCAGTAGTGGGATGGGGCTACTTCAAGTCTTGGTGGGCAATGCAGAGGTAGTCACAAAGACGAGGTATGCGTGTTGGCAGTCCCTTGACAGGCAATGGAGAGTAAAAGCTTACACGTCCCACCAAACACAGGAACTCCCAGAATATGTCTTGTGCTTTGTTCAGCAGGAGAGAATGACATATGATGGAAGATACTTACTTTTGGAAAATCCTTGAGGTGAAAACAGCTAGAGATAACAGGCTGGAGTCACCAGCCTGCACAACACTGGGCTGGTTCCCTTGGCATATGCACCAAGCCCCACCCTTCCTGCGCTCATGTCCTAGGGCACCTCCTCCTTTCACCAGAATTGCTGGCACTACAGATTAAAATGCCAATTTATACAGATAAATTTCATGCCAGGTGACACTAATCAACAGCTCCCAATCCCCTATCTTTTTTTTTTTCAGTAATTAAACATGAAGCAATTCTCTCATGGGACCTGACAGGTTTAGAGCTCTGAAGCCTGAGTGCAGAGAACAACTTGTACTTCAATATGATTTGACAACTTACCTTGTTTTAAGTCTCTCCTCCCTTTCTTTCTCTCTCCCTCTTTCTAATTTTATGTTGTACCACATACTACATATTTTGAGTAGAACCCAGAAATGTATATACCACATTGTCTAAAAGTCTAGTTTGCATTATTTATCTTCTTCTTTATGTACATTTCTATACACCATTGACTTTCCAGTGCCAGTGAAAATTGCTTCATCACTGCAATAACAGACTCTAAGTATGGTGTTTATATATTAATAACCATGATTTTTGCTGCTTTACTTTATCAAGCTAATATACTCTGCACTTATCTTTAACAAGAATATGATATTTTATTTCATTTTTCTTCCAAAGGGGAAATATTATGCAACTATAATGTCTTGCTGGCTTCATAAACAAAACACAGCTTAGAATCAAAGAATTGTGACTACAAATACTTTAATAAAAATTAAGAGTTTAGAAAAATGTAATTTTATATTTCATTATTTATAGATTAGTTCCTTTGTTTTACATAACCCTAAGTTACTACTTTATATCTGTTAAGGATAAGAGTGGAGTGAACATGAGACCCTAACGGAAATACAATACTGTAGGTTTGAAAGGTAAGAAATACCACCAGGATAATCTTGGTAGGAAATTTTAAATATAATGCTAGAAAGGCTTTGTTATATCAAGGATAAAATTTATAGAAAAAAAAACCAATGAGGATACAAAGGCCCTTTCTAAGCAGCAACAATCCTTTCCAATGTGCTTTAGGGTTAAAGAAAGAAACATAAAATAAATAATAATTATGCAGTAGGAAACTCTAACATTTATTTTCTTAAATCAAATTTTGCTTTTATAACCAATTTACTTCAAAACACTACTGCCAAAAATGCAGAATTATAGTTCAAGAAGATACTATGTGATTTAATTAACTATATATATTTTCCAAATCTGGAAACAATGGTATTTTCTCCCAAACTGGCCTTCAAACCATGTTATCTTTTTCATTGATATTTCAAAACTGGTGGCATTTGAAATTCATTCCTGCTCAAGAAATCCAGACCCTACCTGAGCTGTCTTCCTTTGTTTAGTTGATATAAAAAGTTAATAACATCATCTAAAAATGTTCTATTCAGTCATTCTGAATGTAAGTCAACATCCGAATGTGTAAACATCTGAATACTTAGCAGGACTGCTTTGTGTGAAAGAGACAAATTGTTAAAAATAACTTGAGCTTCCAGGTTTAAGCTATGAATAAAAGAAACAGTGCTGTAAAGGGAATAATGTGGATTATTTCCTTGTGGATCTGGGAAGCTCTCTCTGAGGTCATGACACTTAGTATGAATCTTGAGCGACGGGTAGAAATTGGAAAAAAAGTTGAGCCTTTATATTAGTCTTTATACTCACACATACCTATTCCCAATACAGCATTTAACGTATTTTATATTTCAATAATCAAAAGTAATTTTTCATGACTTTCATAATTAAAATTAAAATTCTATTATCATCACTGAGTAATTATTTTAATCATTTGTACACCATAAGCATCTACAGACACAAGCAGCGGACCTTTTTTAATTAAATTCAAAATACCATGGCAGTTAACTGGTTAAACCAGAATTATTTGAATAGCAATTTAACATCACTAAATGATAAAGCAAATATTTTAATCTTTGGTTTCAATAAAATGAACTTATGTATTAGAAATATATTCAATTATTAGGAATATAAGTAACATTACATATTAATTATAGCTTGAGAGACATAAACTATTGTATTAAACACTTTCTACATGACATATATGTTTCTCAATTATCCCACACATAACTCTGCAAAATTTATGCACCAGAAATCAAAGTTGAGTGTCAACGGGTATAGCAACACTTACAGGTGCAACTTGTAGGCACAATGCTTTAAAGATATATTCCTAGGCACTAGAGGTCCTGTCTCAGGTCACTACTTTGATGAGAGAAGGACTAGCAAGAGAACAGAAGACCAGGTCAAAGGAAGGGGATGGAGATAGCAAATAAGCAGAAATGAAAGACTAGCATCAGCTTAACACATACCATGCTGCAGCATCATGCCATGTACTATTATGTAGATCATTTCATTCAACTCTTACAACTATCCTGAAAAGTATTTTATTTTGCTTGATCTGTCCAGGGCATAGCCCAATGTCCGAGTGCATTGGATAAGTGTTGTCAAATAAATGGCCAACAGCCTGATACCTGTAGTAATTTTCTTTTTACTACACAATGATATATAAACAGGACCTTCAAAACAAACAACAGAGCAAACACCCAGAGACACTAGTTGGAACAGGTGGCAATGTACTACAACTCAGGGAACAGGGAGTGGTTGGGACTGACTATCAGGTAAACCTGGCAGAGACAGAAACCTGCATAGTAAGGTTGACACTTATTTAGCATCCATTCCTTTTCCCTCTGGAAACAAAAAAAAAACACAAGTTTTTGTTGTTGTTGCTGTTGTTCGTTTTTGTTTTTGTTTTTAAAGGAGCTACCCCTCTCTACTACCAACCATGTCAAGTGATACCATCCCACCTCCAGGATAAGTCTCATGATTTTATGTCAAGACAAGAGTCACTGTCCAAGGTCACAGTTTACAACTCTGAGAAGACACAATGCAGTCAGTCAATGAAACACTGGGAGGCATTTGCCTAAACTTGCAGGAAAGAGAACTTTTCTCTTCTTTTGAGGGCTATGAAAGGAGAACCCCTCTACATCCCTGGATGGCTCTGTGAAAGAATATGAAGTCTAAAACTGTCTCTATCACTTTGCTGCCAGGAAAGGAGAGATTGGAGCCTTAGGACAATGCTTATACAAATGGCATAACATAAAAACAGTGAAATCAAGTGCTTGGTAATATTATTAAACAGTGAATCAAGCTGGATCTGAAGATACTCCCAGTTATGATCTTTTCAGTTAATTGATCCAGTAATTCCCTTTCACTTTTAAACCAATTTGTGTTGTCATACTCAAAATAAAATGTCCCAACTTACACTGGTAGCAGATGTGATCTCAGCATGGGCCCAGGTGATGAATAGTCTCTATAATGACCATCAGGAAAGTTGCAAAATGAGCCCAAGTGCAGAGAGAGCTGATATAACAGCAGGAGGTAAGATGGGGGAGAGTTTTCAATCACCGATAGTTTGAGTGACCTTGCAGGGAGAACAACGGGGCCATATGTGAAAAAGGCAAAGGAGGAATTTAGATAAGAAGTAATGTATAGTCACTTTAATATCATGTCCAGAGGGTCAACAAGGGCAAGTCTATGTCTCAATGATATGTGGACACAGGTCAGGGTGAAAGAAAAATGCGGTTTGCTCAAAGGCTCTTAAACACATGTATATATTGAACATCTCCATAGGGGCATTTAGCCAGAATCCAATATTCACCTATATCTTGGAGTTTTTATATACTCCCTGTTTTCTACTTCATTGTCTTACATTTTTACAGAATATACAACTTTATCACCCAATAACAACTTACCTTTTTTTTTCTTTTTGTATTTCCAATTGCGTTCATTTGGGCTGATTGCTTTAAATTATTTCTTTTTTCCCAATTTCAACTGGTCCACTTCATCTTTTCTTTTTAATCTCCCTATTTCCACCTGGTCTTCTTTTTCTTTTCTAGCAAATATTTTTGTTTATAAGGTACCCAGAGGTATCACCTCTGTCCTTATTTTCACACTAAATTCCATTCTTATTTTTAACCTTCTTGTTTAAATTTTCTATTTTCTGGATTCTTCTTTTAAGTATTTAATATTCTCATTTCTTAAATGTGTTTCAACTTTATTTGTTAAAAATTTTCCTTGATCAGAATTTAAAGATGTTTTATGTTTCTATTACCAGTTTATTTTTTAAAACTCTTACACTTCTAGTTTTTACTAATTCACCTGTATTTTAAAATGTCCCTTTATTCCTTGTCACAAAAGTATTCTTATTTTATGATTTATTTTAAGAGTAGCACCAAGCTACTACAAAATCTCCCCCAAACAAGGGAAGTGGGAGCCCTTGCCTCTGAGCTGTCCCTGCACCATTCCTATGGCTTCCAGATATGGGTTCTCAGCCTTTTCATGAGGCTCCTACAAAAAGAGAAAAGCAGTCTCATCTCAGCATGTTTATGTGTCATTATGGCTGAATTAGATCTGAAGGAGAGGAAGGGCAAGGAGCAATGGTTGCTTCATTGTCAAACATTCTTCCAAAATGGTGCCTTTCAGAACATTTTACGGTAATGTCAACATGACATTTTTTGTATGTCAAATGAAAAAAACTAAAAGGAAGGATTATAACAATTAGATGGTGATGCACAGAGAGAAGGCAGCCAAAGAACAAAACCCAAACCCTCTCCTTTTTGAAGGAATCAACACTGAAATGACTTCACCCGTTGCCTAACTCATGCGCTCTCAAGGTGTACAATATCCACAAGGACAGATGCTCCTGCATTAGGGACCCTCCCAGACCTTGCCCCGTCTCATCATCGAGATGTCCATCTTTTTCCTTTATCATTTCCCTCAATATAAACTGGAATAAGTTTTAGCAAAGTGGTCTAATCATGTTCTTGACCTTGATCAAAGCAATGCACTTACTCCTCAATGGTCATCTAATAGGAAAAATGAAGATAAGATGTTTACTATATTTTACCAACCCCTGACCCATATCCATGACATTCATCTATCAGAGTTCCTGAATGCCTAATTTTCTTTCTCATATTTTCTTTACCAATTGAATAGTCCTAAATTCATGGATCCATTCCAGAATAGGCAATATATTGGAAATTTAAATTTGTTATTGAAATTTGTAGTCTCCGTAAAAGCATTCTTTAGATTTGTCAGGTATATCTTCACTCCTCAAATGGACAATAATCTGAAATATAGTTGCTAAGAAAATTGGGTTGGGCAAGTAAGACATAAGTAGATCTAGGAGATACTATGCAAAAGCCCAGGTTCTCAGTAACAAAAGTCAGAGTTAAAAGTTACTCCGCTGTAAGAATTAAAAAACAAATCAAGGAGGCCAAATGCATGAGAGAAAGCAAAAGTCAGGAATCCAGTGACAGTCTAAGGAATGCTTTTTAAAAAATCGTATACGTAGGAATTGAAAAGAGAAAGTACCTGTGGAATGGGAAACTGACTGTTAAGGATACAGACAAGTGAGAGCCAGAAACCTTGAAAGTCAAGGCAAATACTTGTTGCCAAGAGAGAACTGGGTCTTGGGTGCAAGCCAGATGTAACTCTAGCTATTCTGAAAGTTGGGTTTATAGTTACCCTATTTTCACAGAGTATGCTACTTATGGTTATAACTATGAGCAGGAAAATTAAATAACAGACTATACTCAAAGAAATCAATGGACAAATTAAAGAACAGGGTGGCTTCAGGTACTTACAAGTGGACAATATATTTTTAAAAGATGGCTATAGAACTATAACTGCCCACAATATTTTCACTCAATTCATGCACTCATTCCATCAGCATATACTAGGCACCTCCTATATGTCAGGGGTTATTCATAATAAAACATGATATATGCCCTCAAGATCCTTGTTGAAGGGTTGAGAGACATTGACACATAAATAAATGTTTTATGTGTCCCTATCTTATGTATATCGTGGTATTTATTATATCTAGTACCAGGAGGTTTGGTGTATCTTGAAGGCTTAACATATAATTAAAGATTTTAAAGCAAAAATAAGATCAATCATTCTAGAATCTAGAAAGATTACTATAATGGTAGTCGAGAGGATAAATTTGATTTGGAGAAACTGGAGGCAGAAAGAGAGACCAGTAGGGGAAGCCTAAATGACAGATGATGGACTTTGACAGAAATGAATGGCTATACAAATCAAATTGAATGTAGAATAATTGGCTAAATGTGATAATAAGTGATAAGAAGGATTTAGGATCCACAGATCATCTTAAGTCACTATATGCATGATAATTACACTAACAAAATGGGAAAAAGAAGAAGAGGAGGGTGGAATGTGGAAGGGATGATGGAAAGAGGTAATTAATTGGTTTTGAGATGTGCTAAGTTTGAGATGCTCACAAGACATGCAGGTTAAAATGCCCTATTTTATGAGATACTCAGAGTTAATGATTATCACTTTGTGATAATGTCAGTAGTTTTAAATTAAAGTTCAGAGCATAAATATTGTTATGTATGTCAGGTTCATAAGTCTAATAAAAATTTTTATTACTTACTCTTAGATTATAAAACAGTATTGATATAAAAATGTAATAATATAAAATTAACATAACAATGTCATCCTAGTCATGGCCATATAAAAAATTCCAAAATTGGTTTAAGATGTAAACCTATCAGTACAACCACTGATGTTCACAACCCATTCACCAGATAATTGTGAATAGCAGGATAAAAATGTAAATTATGTGATACCATTCCATGTGATCAACTTTACCATGTACTAAAGACAAGGTCTTGGCAAGTTTAGGTGAGGCACCCCACCAAGTAATGGCAGAAATTGCTAGAACCACAGATTACTAGTACTTGACAAGTCTTTCTACCTCTAAGTATGGAAAGTGAATTACAAGTACATGTGTGAGCATACTGTTGTCTGAAATACTAAACAAATTGTTAAAGAGAAAAGAGGTATATTGGTACCTGTCTTAAACATCCTCACTAACATTCTGTATTATAAAGATGACCCTGTGCCTTTAACTTTCATCTCTCCTTCTATTACACAGCAGGTAACAGGACAAACCAGTAAGTAGCTAAGCAACAAGGTAGAGTGAGAGATGGCTTCTATGCTTAGTGGAATATTATTACTGCATTGTCATTCCAGGGAAATTTGACTTGCCTTATCATAATAATATACTCCAGAAAAAGTTTTATGCAAAAACAGAATGACTTGTGTGTGTGTGTGTTTTTCAAAAATTGAAACTATGTCCTTAGAAATACAGTTTCATTTTTACCAGCCTTACTTAATAGGTGGGATTATTATGCATTGTTGGCACTACAAGTAACTGCTATATATAATTTTAATATGTCCAATGATGCCTTCTTGTAGGTCATTGTGGTTATTACTATGGATCTAGATAATTAAAATAGAATGAAAAAACATTATAACCCAGAAGGGCAACTATAGGTCTCTCTCTGAGTCTATGAAATACGGGAATTGAAAATGTTTTGTGCATCATCTGTGACCAATGAAAAGACCTTTCCATAATTTTAGCTGTAAGTTGACCAAAAACAAAACAAAAAACAAATCAGAACACCTAGAAGATGACAGCTGTTTAAAAACCCAAAAAGTCTAAACAAACTTAATTCAAAGCTGAAGACAGATACATGCAAGGGCACTAAAGACAATCTGAAATATATTAAAGATTTACTCTCCTAAGTAAATGATCTACTTAGTCATGGAATACAAAAAAAGATAAATAGGTCATTAAAACACTGTGTATGTTTATGCTTACTGTAAATTCATGTACCTCTTCCTTTTTAAAAGTTAATGACATAAATATTATCAATCATTAATGAAAGCTAACTGAATACATTAGTACTTTGATAGAAAACTACCAAACCAGCAGATAGTAAATTACAAAATAAAGTAATATCTTTATATTATAGAAAAGGTTTTAAATTATTCTGTCTACTACTGATAAGTAATGATTATTGATATTTTTATCTGCATGTAATTATTATCTGTGGAAGACCACCTATTGTCTTCACTAGCTGATAAGCCTAGACAGAGACCACCCCCCCACCCCCCCCCACCCCCCCCAAGGCTGGGTACCTTTGAAGTCCTAGCAAAGGGAGGAGCTGGGCGCCACCTCTGTTTGTCCAGACAGTGGTAGCTGAAGCAACTTCCCCATCTATTATTATGTAAATCCTTGCTGATGGGCTAGTCTGCCTGTGGCCAGGAGGTCACCTGCCTAAGGGCTATGCTATGGGTGTATCCCAGATCAATAAAAGCTTGGTGAGGCCTGAGCACCAGTGGAAGTCCTTCCTCCTGAGTTGGACTTACCCTCCTGGTCCCCCAATATTTCCAAATTATCTCGTGTCTTTTCTCTTTCATTTGTGTGCGGCTCAGCTTCCAGGTCCTGAACCCTGAACCACGCGGGATGTGGAGGGAAACATTTACCAACAATTTTCCTCCTAAAGATAATTTTCTCAAAGCTTCAAGAAACTAAGTTCTTTACATTCGATAATTCAAAACTTAAACATACACTTTGCTCATAGCTGCATATTTGTTTGGGGGACATAAACACCATAAAAATTACAATATAATTAAGCTTATTATAAATATGCATTGTAGCCCTAGCCAGTTTGGCTCAGTGGATAGAGTGTTGGCCTGTGGACTGAAGGGTCCTGGGTTTGATTCAGTTCAAGGTCGCATGCAGGGTTGCAGGCTTGATCCCCAGTGGGGGGTATGCAGGAGGCAGCCAATCAATGATTCTCTCTGATCATTAATGTTTCTATCTCTCTCGCCCTCTCCCTTCCTCGCTGAAATCAATAAAAATATATTATAAATAAGTAAATAAATATGTATTATAAAATACAAATTAAATTTTATAAATTATATAAAAAGAATTAAATATCTAATTTTAAAACTCACGTTTTAAAATATAACTATTGGTTTCTTGAAAACACAGAATTTACAACCCAAACAGTAAGTTTTTATATTCACCTATGGTAAAAAATTACATTTCAATAATGTCCATTATTTGGCATTAAAAGCTACTTAGCCACTTTTTTAAAAATCCTGGTATCTGTTTCTGTGGAAGTACATGGAATAATACTAGCACAAACCTAACTACTTTCTGGGCAGCAAACACAGATACTGGGCAAGGGAGGACAGAAGAGCATGTGGCCAACACAGAGAGGTAGGCAGCAGCAAAAAAATGAATTCTATTTTAAACAAGGGAAAGACATTATTGTACTTAAAGCAGGAAATCTTACAATCTGATTTCCATTTTCAAAGCATCCATTTAGTTATTGTGAAGTTAGTGAATTACTGTGGGGCACGGGAGGGGGAATTAGTAGACTTGTAATTGTATGAGAGATGACCATAGTAATACAAAGATAAGTGAAAAAAAAAGGGAATGTATTCTAGAGCAAGAGCCTGTCAGACCTACTGGTAGATTTAATGGGAATTGTGGAGTGAAAGAATAAGAAATCATAATGACACCTAGGCTTTTCATTCTAATAAAGGCATGTAAGTTCACATTTTCTTTTTGCAAAAATGAGGAAGATTAGAAAGCTGGTTTTGGGAGAAGAAAAGAAGTGTTATTTCTGACATAACAATTTAGAGAAGCCTAGTGGATGTTCAAGCTCAGAGAAATGTCAATGGTAGTGTTACCACCACGGGAATGAGCACGATATGGAACCTATTTAAAGCCTGAGAATGGAAGAGGCTACTTGAGAAACTGTAGAGTGTGAGATAAAGCTGTGAGCTGAGCCCGGGGCAATGTATCAACCAGAAGCATGGCAGAAGAGGAGCATCCCTCTGAACACCCGGCAGGACAGTCTGGGAGTCAGCAGGAAGACAGGACCCTACAAACAATGGGTCCATTAGGAAAACAGGGTGGCTGACTGCAGTTTTTGTGCTGACTGCAGCTGAAAGGTGAAGAAAATGAGATCTGACAGGTAAGTGACCACGGTGGCAGGCACAAAAGTGGCAAATGACTGACAAGACTAGTTTCAGAGCAGAGTAAAGGGTTTTGTTACTGCCTAACTCATAATACCAGAGCCTTCTCTTCTAATGGGCTAACTAGTGAAGATGTGGCAGATAAATTATTGCATGGGTTGCAGTAGTAGTTATCAGTGCAACTGTATTTCCAAAGGCTAAAATGAATTAATCTAAAATCCAGATTTTGTCACTGACCAAGAGTTACATGTTTCCTTCTTTCTCTTCTCCACATTGTCATTTAATACAAGTTTTTTCCTTCACTTAATTGTTGGATTGGCCAAACTTTTCCATTCTGTTCGTAAAATACACTAGCTGTGCTCACTGCGCCACACTGCTCAGAGCTCTCAGAGGACAGCCAACTAGACCACACAGGCTCCTCCCTCTAGCCAAGGTCCAGGACTACAAGGAGTCAAAGGAGCTTGTTCCTAAGCCTCCTATAAGCCAGATGTGCTTGATATTGCATTGTAATTTAAGACTAGTCAAGGTGATGAAATATGCTTGCAACAAGGAAAATTGCTGTTAATAAAAATTAAAGTAATGCCATGGAAAGGTAGGAAGATCATCTGCTGAGTGACTAAAGTTCCTGCTTCGGATTAAAGAAGCCACAAAACTGAAATTTTAGGTCATGCATTACTGGTATAGTTTGTGCAAGAAATATGATGTGGAATTCCCATCAATATTTACTTAAAGAAAAGGCCATGGCCTTATATCAAAAGACTGGCACGGGAATGCAAATATACTGATAAGTCGAAATAGAATACAAAGGTGTGAAGGCCTCCATCTTTATGGCTCTCTTTACTAACAGAACTTTTCAATTCACTAACTTACTGGTTTTGACTGTGGCAGATAAGGTCATATCTGCCATGCTCTGAAGTAAGGTACCATAGACAATATTCTTGCTATATGGAAAAATCAAACAGTGTTTAGAGAGTAGATTACACATAGCCATCAAGAGCAGAGGAAACTTTGTAAATGAAAAACAAAAATACCACAGGTAAATGTATGTAAGGTATTACAGTAGGTTTACATCCTATTCTGAGACACTTGTCCTCAATTAAGCATAACAGAAGCAATTAATAATGTTTGCCATACATTTTTGTACAAATACAAATCTTACATTTCTTGAAGATTGATGACATAAATTTGGGATTATATGAACAAATTCAAGAAAGTAATATTACTTACCTAAACCATAATCAAAATCATATATCCAAGATAATCTACAAAAGCTGACCACTGATATTTTAATGTGCCACAGAACTATATGATAGAATGTGTATTTATAGATTCTCCACAGAAACATTTTTCTCAAAACGCTAAATAATCATAAGAGATTTTTCAAAATTTAAAATGTTTTGTATGAATATAAATATGCAGATTCATAAAATTTTTTAAATGATTTTTTGTTGATTTCAGAGAGGAAGGAAGAGGGAGAGAGAGATAGAAACATCAATGATGAGAGAAAATTATTGATCAGCTGTCTTCTGCACACCCCCTACTGGGGATCGATCCCTCAACCTGGGCATGTGCCCTTGACCTGAATCTAAACCAGGACCCTTAAGTCCGCAGTCCAACGCTCTAGCCACTGAGCCAACCCAGCTAGGGCATAAAATAACATCATTTTAAATAAATACCAAGTATTGTCTTTAAATGACTGTGATTATGGCTCACAAAACTAAGGTCTTTAAAACAAATAAAACAAATGATTTGTTAATGATAAAATATATATATAGGCAAAATTTTAAGTAAAATTAACAAATGAATTACATAGTTGCTGAGATCCTACCTTCATAGTAAATCCTACAAACCTCTCTAGAAACAACTTGTGCCTTAATTTAAGCCAGAACTGCAATCTCTACAATAAATGCTCACAGTAGAGCACTTAAGTTGGTTCACCACCAAATGCCTAACCCAGTTAGTCTTAAGGTTTTTGCAACAGCTAAAAGCAGATTCTTTCACTATTATGATACTCATTCTGGAAACAGGCTTAGAGCCAATTGCTTCAACCAAAAATGGCTACAAGAGCACCACAATTTCAACATGACAATAAAGTCTCAAAGGCGTTAATAAAACGTCAAGAATCCTACCAGCTCACTGGAAGATCATGCAGTCTAAATATGGTACTCAGCTGGTAGTCGAATTTTGCAGGAGAATCATTTCCTGTAGGCAAACACAGGTCTGGACTTGGTTGCATATCTGTGGGAAATTCTGAATCCTAGAGAAAAAATAAAGCAAGAGTTAGGTGTAAAATAACCATATCACTGTACACATTAATATTGTCTTATTTAATATTAAATTACAACATAACATTACCAATATATTCCCTCAGGATTTACCTTAAGTCCTTCATTTCCTCTTTTAGCTTTGAGAAACTATGCAAAACAGATACATTTTTAAAGACACATCTCTATTTGCATAAGTCTAAACTGAATGCTACATCATAAAAATTGTTTTAAAAAATTCCTGTATTGAATTCCAAGAAGCACAATATAGTGTTGTCTTATAGTATTCAATCATCCTTTTTCAATAAGTTTCCATTCCCAATAGAATGTTAGAAAAATCTGTGATCACTCTTATATTCCATTTGTACTCTGTAAGTGGTAAACTAAAAACACTTTCATTGAGTAACAAAATAATACCATTTTCTAATTGACAAATCATGATTTTCTTCTTTTAAATCTGAGGACACAGGGTTAACTTAAAGGCACTTACTGAAGGTAAAAGGTTTCTGTCGCAATTATTTTAAGTCTCACATTCATTAGAATCCATGTGTGCTAGGTATTGGTCAACTCCCTCTCCATAAAGCAAACTCTAACTGGAGATCAAAGATAATCTCTCAGTGTTAAGAAGGCGTACTATAAATAGGCACTTAATTAACACTTAATGAAGGATAAGTTAATTGCTCATCTCTACAGGAAAAGAAAATACTCAATCCTCTTACATTGAAGGCTTTAAAATTGCCTTTGGAGAGAGAGGCATATCATTCCTTTGTGCACTCATTTATTTATTGAAAACATATTTAAAAGTGGTACTTTATCGAACCATTACTCTAGGCATTGGGAATCCACCAATGAACCAAGCAGATAAAATCACTTGCCCTCATAGAGATTGCATTACATCCTTTAATATATGCTCAGAGCTAGAAAAGTTTATAAGTAAAGTATTTTTCAGATTAACATATATAATAAATATTCATATAGAAATTTCATGCATTTCATGACACTACAAAGAAGAAAATTAAAAGCAACCTTGTTCTTTCCATCCAGATGTAATTACTAATAACACTTTTGTTTAATAATTTATCTGCCTCTTTTGTCAATTTTTACAGAATTGAGATCAGGCTCTATGATCCACCCTCCAGGTTTCATTTAGCATCATATCACTGCATTTTCACATTATTAACCTGTTTGCATACTAGCATGAGAACAGTATAGACAATAAAAATAAACTAAAATCACATCTTTAAGGTAAGAATTCTATGGAAAAATTGTTGCTAGTTCATATATAAAACTGTATTCATTTATGTTTCTTAAATTAACTAATTAGGTTAAACTATTTTTGTATTTCTTGTTTCTTTTTGTACTTCATTTTTCTGAATTGCATATATATGCCTTTTGCCCATTTTTCTATTGTTGTGATCATACTTCACTTAATAATGTAGCTTGGGTTGGAAATGGAGGGAGGCTAAATAATTATGTTGGAAAATATAGAAAGGAGGCTCAGAATCCAGTCTTATACAATTTTTGACTACATGGAAATATCTAGAACCATAAACGTATTATCTACAGCAATTTCTACAAGCACTATTAAACCAGTCATTATATAAAACTTATACAATAATACATTTAATAAAGTCTAATCAACTAGGTTTAATAAAACCTAATCAACTACAATCTATTTAGTGTCAGAAATAAAAATGTAGGAAAATATAATGATAACTGAACAACTATTTAAAAGATGATTTACAAGATCAGCAAAGGCTTACTAACAGTAATCCTATCTAAACACAGATGTACTTACAGAGGCAAAACATAAAACCTCTTATATAATCACCCAGCCTATAAACTGAAACATTCCAGGAGACAGAGCCAAGAAATGGGCAGGCAGGATCAGTGAGATCAATATGTTACAAATAAATAAGGGAATGCATAGTGAATAGAGGAAGAAAAATAAATGGTAAACAATTCTTTCAAACTACATAATCATTACCATTTCTTTGTATTGACAAGGTACAATTGGAGAACAAAGCTAAGCTCTTAGTACTATGCTGTGATAGGTCAGTGTTTTGTAACTCTGACCAATTAAGTAATAATTTGTGAGGGTGAGGCACTGATATTTATTTTTAGAAAAAGAGAGCAAATGTTAAGAGTGGTCACCAATGGATGTAGAAAATTATCTGACCAAAGGGAAGAGAATTAATTAACTACTTTTTATATTATACCTTCCCTTACCTCTTAATAGTTTACCAAATGTATGCATTATTTTACTTAAGTTTTCAAATAAAGTAATGTATGTAAGGAAATTAGCCCTGAACATATTAAATGCTGTCAATTTGCACCTAGTGTTTTTAAACCATGGCTTAACTAGATATGATACAGGTAAAAGCCTAGATTTAAATGACAATCTCTGGTAGGTGTCACAGAGACTATTGGGACCTCTTCTACATTTCCTAGTTTTTCTTGCAGTTAAATTGAGTTAAAGGGATTAGGTTCTAAAAGCAGGATCTGAATAGAAATGATGTAAGCCACTTCCTAACCTTAAACCTCCCAACACTGTTCAGCATTGCTCTTCCTCCACCACAGTGACTGTAAGGAACTCTGTCCTGACGGCACAGCTACAGAGTGGCTGCCCATATCCCTGAGTCACTACATAGAAGAGAGCCGCACAGAGGAGTCACACCTCCGCCAAGTGAAGAAGGAACTTTTGCTGCAAAAGCACTTGGGATTTGCGGGCTTTATTCTCGCAGCAGCTAATACTGATTTTACTGACCTATACAGTTGTAAAATAATGATTAATCATTGGTCATTTACATTAATTTTTAAAAGTATAAGGCTAACAGATGAATGTTTTAAGATAGACACTGAATTAGATAACTACATTAAAACAAATTTTAATGTGGTTTTTCTCTTCTTGTCTTAAATCCCCCTGTGAAGAGGAAATTATCAGAAATAGAGGAGTTTTGTTCTGGCTCCTGTGCCCTCATTATTTCACTCATCGCTCCAGTGGTCCATTGCCTGCTGATGAACTTCATGCATCACTACCGAGGAATGACTGGCAGCTGACATTATCAGCAAGACTTGATTGAGCTAACTGATATTCACAGTCTAAGTATGAAAATGTGAGTGAGTCCAGGAAAGTCTTCCTTCCTTCCTTATGTATTTGTTCAATTTCTTGACCTTTACATTTATTTGCATTACTGTGACTTTTGTTGCCTTGAGAAGAATTACACTTGAAAAGTGCTGTTTCCACATGCATTTAAGAATTTTTTGATATAATACACCTAGAGTATCTAATTACTCTTTAAAGTTTCTACTCTTATATGATTATATCAAGCAAAGTAGTTTTAATGCATTCTAGAGTTATCACTGAGTCATTCTTTGACCCATATCAAAGTAGGCTAAAGGATACAACCAAAATAAAATGTACACTCAATAAACCATCACTTGGAAATCCTCTAGTTCATTATATAGTTAGAGTGTATTTCTAGACTAACCTGCTTACTTGTTCCATTAACCAATAGAGCAGACATAAAAAATGTGCTTGACTTAAAAACATAGGGAATGAAGAGTAGGTGTATAACTTCCCTTAGTAGATTGTTAACATATGTCTTTGTCTCTTGTGCGATCCCATGTTGCTGGCTTCCTTAGAGGTGTTAAGACTACATTTTTAAAAATATATATTTTTATTGATTTCAGAGAGGAAGAGAGGAGGAGAGAGAGATAGAAACATCAATTATGAGAATGAATTGATCGGCTGCCTCCTACATGTCCCACACTGGGGATCAAGCCCGCAACTCTGGCATGTGCCCTGACCGGGAATCGAACCATGACCCCCTGGTTCATAGATCAACACTCAACCACTGAGCCACACCAGCCAGGCTAAGTCCACATTTTTTATGACTAAGGACTCCAGAAGTCTCAATATGAATTATTCAATAAAAGTTGTGAAAACTTGTTTAACTGTTTGAGAAGAAAAGGTAGACTACTGCATCTTATCCTACTCCCAAATTAATTACAGATGAGTTAGAGTTCCATTAAAAAAAAAAAGAATATCAGAAAAGAACTAAAAAGCAAATATAAGTAAATATTTATATGACCTTGAAATATGGAAGCCATTTCTAAGCATAATATTAGGTAAATATTTTTTAAACTGACAAAATGAAATAAAAGAAAAAAATACCCAGAAAATGTTCATGTTAAAGTAATAATGTAATTTACATATAAAGATATTTTTAAATAAATCATAAAAAGTTAACTCTTTAGAAGAAAAGACACTGAGATTATGGATCTATAAGTAACTCATAAAGTAGTCAGTAAATACATAAAAATATAATATTAAAAATAATTAATGAATACAAATTAAAATAACAAAATACATGTTATTCTTTTGAAAATTGGTAACTATATTTTTAAATGATGAAATTGTTGAGAGGCACTGATATAGGTACTCTCACACACTGCAACTGGTAATAGAAATTGATCTAAAATTTGATAAATAATTTGGGTATATGTACCAAACATATTAAAAAATGACTAAATACCTTCTATCAATAAGTCTATTTCTAAAAATGTGTTCTAAGAAAATATTCAGACCAATTTGCTTGGATGCATGTATAAGTATATCTATGGACCGTTATTTATTACTAGAGGCCTGGTGCACAAAATTTGTGCATGGGGGAGGGGGATCCCTCAGCCCAGCCTGCACCCTCTCACAATCCAGGACCCCTCAGGGGATGTCCGACTGCTGGTTTAGGCCCGATCCCACAGGGACATCCCTCTCACAATCTGGCACTGCTGGCTCCTAACCGCTCGCCTGCCTGCCTCATTGCCCCTAACCACTCTGCCTGCCTGCCTCATCGCCCCTAACTGCTCGCCTGTCTGATCACCCCTAACCGCCTCTACCTCGGCCTCTGCCATGGCAGCTTCATCTGGAAGGACGTCAGGAAAGTTGTTCAGCTGTCCGGTCTAATTAGCATATTATGCTTTTATTATTATAGATAATAAAGTACTTCAAACGCCTAAATTCCAATAAAAATGATTAATTGAATTATAGAACACCATGCATCCAGGTAATGAGACTCTATTTAGCTATGACATATTCACAAAGAAGTACAGATACAGTAAAGTATCCATATAATATAGAGAATGCATGTACAGTATATCATCTATATCTATATCTATCCATCTATATATCTATATGCAACCAGAAGAAAGTGTCAGAATACTAATAGTAACTTTGTATGCTTTTTTTATTTTATTTTGTATTCATTTCTGCATTTTCAAGCACAGCTGGGTTGCATAGCCTTCAATTTCCCTGGAAGTCATCCTCTAGTGGCTCCCATAATGCCCAGGAGCCTAAATGCTAATCAAAATCCAAGCAAGTCTCAAGGAGGTCATGGGGTCACTCATACAGTATCCAGTTATTGCTTATGCATAGCTATTAACAAATAGCTGCTTATTGTCCCAATGGTTTTAAAGCAGGTCAGTTCACTATTGGAAGAAAATGGTTATCTTTTTAAATTCTATTTGACACAAAAATGTAAGCAATTAATTGAAACATAACAAAAGTCAATGAATTGGACATTTGCCAGTAAAAAACAATCTAGTTTTATAAAGTAAGGCAATTCTCCACTAGCAGCTTATTTGAAAATGAATGCTTTCTAAGTCTTTATTAAGTATCCTCACTTAGCAGCACATAAACTAAAATTGATAGGTATAGAAATTTCAATGATATTTGGATTATATTTCTCACACAATGATTTTTCACTTAAAATAAACAACAGTGTGAACTCCATGAAGTAGAGACCAAGAATAAGTCTTACAAAGGTTAAATTTGCCTGAAGATATATCTGACCAGCTAGAAATTGCTGAATTGATGACTTGTCTAGTTGCACTCCCTGCCTAATATATTCTCTAGTTGGCGGGCTTCCAAAATTAAGAAAAAGCATGCATTTTTGTAATTGAAATTGCAACACTTAGCTCAGCTATCTTATCCTGAGTTTAATACTGTTAAATTAATCAGCATAATTTAATAAAAATTAAGTCATCCAATTTTAAGTATAGATAACGTTAATTATGAAATAATGCAAATATCTAAAAAGTATCAATTATATATTATATCAATTACATCACTGTCCATGGTGTAAAATAATGCTATACAATAAATCATAACTTTTTTTTAACACTATTACAATCACATAAAAGTGTTGCAACCTCAAAAATATTCAGGGAGAGGGTGAACGAAATGAAGAGACAGGTAGCAGAAAGTATATGAAGGGTCAGAAAATTGCACCATAATGATGAAACCAGAGACCATTCCTGTCAGTATCAGCTACTGAAGCAGCACCACACAATGCTTTATTCAAGAGTCAATAATGGAGCAGCTTTTGTAGCTAGACGCCTTGTTTTCAACATATTTACTAAATCAGCAATTCCTACTTTTATCTATTTGAGTTATGGCATTACTCAGGAAATGTCAAGGATTTTCTGATTAGTTTTGTGGTTAGAAAGTACGAATAATTATTGGTGTTTTGTAGGGTTTTTTGGTTAATCCTCACCCAAGGATATTTTGCCCCTGACATTTAGAGAGAGTGGAAGGGAGGGGGAGACTGAGAAAGAGAAACATTAATGTGAGAGAGATGCATCAATTGGTTGCGTCTTACATGTGCCCCTGGTACATGCAACTGAGGTACATGCCCTTCACTGGAATCAAACCCATGAACCTTCAGTCTGTGGGCCAACACTCTAACCACTGAGTAAATGGACTAGGGCCAAAGTATGGATAATTATTGATATCTCTCCTCACTGGTTTTATCTGCTTCCATTCCTCAATGACAATACAAAACTGTGTTGCATCTAGAATAACATTTGCATCAGTGTCTAAGGGGACATACCTAATTCTTCTGCCCTGGCATCTGTTTGCTTTGAGTGTCCAAAGAAAAATGCAAGCCTATGCCTAAAGTGATCCCATCTTAGCTAACTGAAATTTCACTGTCCATGGGCATTAACAAGCATGATCTGCTCAGGGCTTGGTGACTTAAAATGTCATGAGGCTCCACAGTAAAATAACTAACTTCTTCTGTGAGTTACTCAAGTTACATGCTATTAATATCATCTGTAATATTTCTCTTCTTTTTGTTAATACATGCTTCAATGATCCTTCTTACCTTTGAGTTTTAAAGAAGGATGCAATTGTGACTATGTAGAGCAGAGTCAGACATTCAAAAGTGAGGTATCAGGAAGATAATTGGAATGAGTTAATTAGCTGGGCATTGAAAGATATAAATTTTATATAGTTAATATATAGATAAAACACATACTTCATAGATACAGTTTATCTCCTTTTTTTAGTAAACATATAACTTTTGTGCTCCTTCTTGATCCCATAGTCTTCCTTTTGATAAAGACATGAACATAATATATAATGAACTTTTCTATAAGAAAAATAAAAGCAGAAATATGAAGGTTAATTCCAATGCATGTGCCTAGTACTGTGAAGACAACTCGGGTGGTGATGACTGCAGAGGCTGAGGAATCCATCTGCATCTTGCTTAAATTGCAGTTGACACTAAATTCCAATCAATGGAAAGAATATAGGGTGAATGTAAAAGATATTTCTTTTTTTATATTTTTTATTTATTTCAGAGAAGAAGGGAGAAAGACAGAAACATCAATGATGAGAGAGAATCATTGGCTGCCTCCTGTACACCCCACACTGCCCACAACCTGGGCATGTGCTCTGACCAGGAATCAAACCATGACTTCCTGGTTCACGGTGCTCAACCACTGAGCCACACTGGCCAGGCAAGGTAGTACTTTTTTTTAAAGGAGCCAAATATTGGGATTTTTCATTGAGTCATTCAACAAATATCTATTGATAATATTAATTTACCATGTACTATACCAACTGCCTGATACACCAGCAAGCAAACAAAAGCAGACATCATGGCCCACAAGTAGCTTATAGATCACAGACCCAGAGGAGGGAGTAAACATGGCATGCTCCAACAAACAGGAGTTCAGTGTGGTTCAAAAAAAGAAAGGAGAAGAATGCATTTTAGGTGAATTATAATGGATTATAAATGTTGATAAACTTATAGAATAATTATTTAATCTTGAGAAATGTCAACAGTAGGAGGGTCAAACAAAATACAGTTCTAGATTATCAACTTTCTATCCCTACCCCTGATTTATAACTTGCTAAATATTTTTAGTTGGGATTATTTAAAACTATTGGTTTAATTGAAATTTCCTAAGAGAATTAAGAAAAATAAATGGATAGTAACAATTAATCTCAGCCTCCCCCCCCCATTCACAAAGTGGAAATAAATATAAATTTACAGAATAATCGCATGGTTTATATTAATTCATTCAGAATAATGTAGTAATATGCAAGTGGTATGCTAGATGCCTGGGAATACAGGGATATGGAAGGTATTTCCTAACAGTGAATATTTTTCTTTCACCCAAATAAGTTTCACTTTTTGAAATAATGATCTTGATTAATGGCACTACTTTTTACTTGTAAGCCTGAAATTTGGCATCGTAGTATTTGTTGAACCATATTTTTTTAATTCATTGTTCCCTGTGTATATTCTTGTTCCTATCTTAGTATAGGTTTCTATCATTTCCCACAAAAGGTTGCTATACTCTCCAACATGTCTCCTTGCTTAAGGAATCTCCCACATTTCTAAAAGACATATATAATCATGTGTCATTCTTCTATGTAACACCATTAAATGACTCCCTACTGTCCACAGGGTAAAGTTTAAACTCCTATGATACAAGGCCATCCATGGGAATGACCCCAGGCTCTCTCTTTAACTTCATCTCCCACTGCTTCCTAAATATAAAGCCATGTCACATTATATCTTTTGTTGAGCCACCATTATTAATGAAAACTGTATGTATTACAGAATATGAGAATTGTCAATGCATAGTCCTCCCCTTCCACTATGAGATAGTAGAAGACAAGTATAGCATATTATTCACTTTTTTCTCTCTAGCATAGCATCTTATACATAATAGACACTCTATAAATGCCTAGTTAGTAAACAAATGGGCTTCTCAAATGTCGCTGTGTTGTCCATATGTTATTCATGTAACAGAGTCAATATATTCATCTGAGGCAGAAATGGTACAAAAATAACTATAATTTATACTGTTGTGCATGGACTTACCTAGGAATTTCATTTCCCTAATTCAGTCATGAGGAGGTAAATCCTACATGCGACTGGCAGGAAGCACTACTCAATTTTGCACTATGGAATGATAATGAGTGTTAAAGATTTAGTGACTCTAAAAATGCATCTACTGATTTACAATGACTAATGGTAACATTATGCAAATATGTTTTCCTAAGCCATTATACATTTATATTTTAGTAAAGCCTTTCAGAGATTATGATTCAAATCTTATCTTTTAACTTCTAGTTATGTACATATATGCCAAATTTACTATGTGTTCATAACAAAACCAAAGATTATGCAACAATAATTTGAGATAACCTCTGTTTCAGTGATTTTAAACATTGGTCTTCTTGTCAAAATGAACTTCATCACTTGACAAAGTTTGCTTAATTCCAGTTTTAGTGACCCTGCAACATTAGTGGGCACATACAAGGGAGTAAAGCACATTTATCGACAGCCAGATAATTTTCAGCAGAGTGAGACAACTGGGAAAGAGCAGGGTTCCAGATATGGAACTATCATGACACAATAATTAGGCTTGTTCTAGCAATATAGATCAATTAATCTCAAGCTCTAGAGAATCACAGTCTTGTGGATAGAAAATGGCATTTGAAAAAAAAAAGAAGCAAATAACATGCATTAATCTAAAAAAAAGAATGTGGGCTTTGGGAAAATCAAAACTTGATAATGCAGGTATTTTTAGAGGCACACAGAGTATGTGAATGCAAGTGAAAACAAATAAACAGAGGGCATGAGAAGTTAAGTCTGGGAAGATGAGTGGCAGAAGACCACCAAGGAGCAGGAACACCAGAAAAAACAACTGGGCTTTTAAAACAACAGAGGCACTGAAGTTTCTGGGCAAACGTGTGATTTAAAATATACATTTCAACAAAAATATACTATCTTAAATTATTCAATGGTGGTACATCCTACACATACATAAGAATTTAAGCTTATAAATATTTCTCCTCAAAGCAGAAGAGATTTCAGTACTGATGAATGAGATTATGTGAAACAACCCTCCAGCTAAAACCACCTGGAAAATATGGTCAAATATATCTTTTTAACATGTGTTTGAAAGCATCAAAGAAATTAACACTATAGTGGATAATAATGGAGCCAGGGCCCAAGAGCAGAGGGCCACACAGGGAGGTAAACCTGACTTGGAGTGCATTTTCTCCTGAAGCTTTTGGCAGCTGTCAGACACAATTCTGAAAGGGGCGGCTACAAAACTGAAACAAGGAGTGGAATTAGAGCTCAGTGCCCAGCCAAAGGGTGAGTTCTGGTACATACGCCAGGCTTGGACTGAGAATCTGGGAAATATGAGTGAAATAGAAATAGACTTGACTTTCCAAAGCTAAAGTTAGAGTCATCTAAATCATGAATGGGATAAAGTGATATGCAGTTGATAGTTGATGGTACTTATAGTACAGCTGCCTCCAGAATGTCAGCATAAACCCCCTTTGAAAGAAGATATTATCACTCTTGGGCCTCAAGTTAGACTTCTAATTTTTAAAAGAAACATTAGTACTCAAAATCAAAGATAAAACAAATAAACAAAAACAAGCATATGAAATTCAAGATGTCACCAAAACCCAAGCGAAATGATGAACATTAGAAACTTACCACAGGGAATGGAGATAATGGAAAAAATCAGTCACAGATGTTAATTTCTGAACTGGAAGACTGATCCAAAATAAACAACCTGACTGACATAGGAAGAGTATATCTATATATATATGGTCCCTGATATGGACTTATTATGAAACAATAATTAGGCTTGTTCTAGAATACAGACCAATTAATCTCAAGTTCTAGGGAATCATAGTGTGTGTGTGTGTGTGTGTGTGTGTGTGTGTGTGTGTGTGAATGACATAAGGTAATAAAAGATAATACATAAGGTAATAAAAGGGGAAAATACCTACAAAATCATAAATTGGAGTCCTAAGTAGGAATAGAGAAAAAGTGGTGAAGGAACAATATTTGAAGAGACATTAATCACAAGTGGTACTAATAAATGTAGAAATATAAACTAAGATAATGTTCTAAGGAGAAAAGAAACCAGGGTCTAGGTTCTCTAAGGTACAGAATCACAAAGAACCTGGAAAGTTTTTCCTGAGGAATAATGCTTGTGCTCATGTCCAAAGGAAACAGGAAGTAAATACAGCCATAAAACCAATGCCCCACTGAAGCAAGTCCTGCTCCATAGGGGTGTCTCCTGCATAGCTGCTCTGCCACTGTAGTCGCAACTGGTCCTCATAGCCAATTAGCCTGGTGTCAATTCCTTCCAGTGACACCAACAGCAATCAAGTCTCAACTACCAGCTACCATCCCAGGTGACTAGGGAGTTTGAGCCACTGGGCGCTATAGGACACCCACTACCCAAGGCCACTTTACCAACTCAAGGGGACATAGCAGCTCTTCCCAATACTTAGAAACAAACACAACAAATCAGCCAAAATGCCGAGACAAAGAAACATATCACAAGTGAAAGAAATGCAAGAAAGCAAACTACTGGATATAGAGTTCAAAACCAGTTATAAGGTTACTCAAGAATCTCCTAGGAACCTCTGAAAAAAATGGATAAGGACCAGTCAGAATTTAATCACACTGTTACTTAAATAAAGAATAATATACAGGGATTCAACAGTAGAGGATTCTGAGAATCAAATTAATGATTTGAAATAGGAGGAAGCAAAAAACACCCAACCAGAAGAGCAAAAAGAATTAAAAAATCTGAAGATAGCATAAGGAGCCTCTGGGACAACTTCAAACGTACCAACATTTACATTATGGGGGTGCCAGAAGAAGAGAGAGCGCCAGATAATGAAAACCTATTTGAAGAAATGACAGAAAACTTCCACTACCTTGTAAAAGAAATAGACTTACAAGTCCAGGAAGCACAAAGAGTCCGAAACAAGAGGAACCCAAAGAGGACCACACCAAGACACATCATAATTAATATTCCAAGGGATAAACACAAAGAGAGAATCTTAAAAGCAGCAAGAGAAAAGCAGTTGGTTTTCTACAAGAGAATGCCCACATGACTATCAGCTGATTTCTCAACAGAAACTATGCAGGCCAGAAGGGAGTGGGAAGAAATATTCAAAGTGATGAATAGCAAGTACCTACAACCAAGATTGTTCTACCCAGCAAAGCTATCATTTAGAATTGAAGGTCAGATAAAGAGCTTCACAGACAAGTAAAAGCTAAAAGAGTTCATCACCACCAAACCAGTATTATATGAATGTTGAGGGTATACTTTAAGAAGAGGAAGAGGAAGAAGAAGAAGAAGAAGAAGAAGAAGAAGAAGAAGAAGAAGAAGAAGAAGAAGAAGAAGAAGAAGAAGAAGAAGAAGAAGAAGGAGAAGAAGAAGGAAGAAGAAGAAGAAGAAGAAGAGGAGGAGGAGGAGGAGGAGGAGGAGGAGGAGGAGGAGGAAGAAGAAGAACAACAACAACAAAATGGCAACAAATACATACCTAGCAACAATTGAATTTAAAAATCAAAATAAACAAATAAGAAATCTAATGAACAGAATAAACTGGTGAATAAAATAGAATCAGAGGCATGGAAATGGAACAGACTGATGATTCTCAGAGAGAAGAGGGTGGGGTATTGGGAAGAGATTAAACAATGATCATATATGCATTACCCATGGACACAGACAATAGGGTGGCAAAGGCCTAGGGTGAGGCAGGAACTGGATGGAGTGGGCTAATGGGGGTAAAAAAGAGGGATGTCTGTAATAATTTCAACAATAAAGATTAAAATATATATTTTAAGAATTAATTAAAAATATAGACAGATTCTTATTAATAATAACACCTGACTAAACTATATGCAGACCTTTTATGTTTTTTCTCTAATAAAAGTTATTTAAAGGGGGTATTGTAATCTTGATTTTATAGGTGATAAAATTAAAAGTCAGAGAAATTAATTTGCGCAAGGTCCCAAAGTTAGTAAGAGACAAGGCATGGGCACTGTGACTCTAAACCATATACATCTTTCATCAAGATGTTTAAACTAAGAGAGTTTTCATTTTTGCATAGTATTAGGCTCTGTTTTAAGCATTAAAAGCCTGAAAACTAAGAAATGTAAAAGGTTTAGCCCAGGGCTGTCACTAATGATGGGTAATGCAAAGGTTCTCATAAAAGGAAAGGAACTGAATGGTATTTAAATTGGAATTAAATGGTATTAGGAAAGAAATCGCATTTCAGATAAAGATTTGCTAGTTGTGGGTAACATGAAAAAATACAATACACAATGCAATACAATCAGTATTTCTGAGCCTCAGATAACTTATAAGCCATTTGCCTGGGTAAGACATTAAGTTGAATGGCATTATAAAAGTAAAATTACTCAATAGTACAATTATAAATGAATTTTATCTGTAAATATTATATATCTACACTAATAAAAGAGAAATGTGTAAATTGGTCATCACTCCGCTACGCCCACCAGCCAATCAGGATGAGCATGCAAATTAACCCAACAAAGATGGTGGGTTAATTTGCATATACAGGCACAGAGTGAAGACTGAAGGCTCCGGCCCCAGCAAAGGCTGAAGAGGCTTGGCTTCTCCGCTGCAGCCGGAGCGGAGAAGCCAAGCCTTGCTGCGGCCAGACCAAAGGCCTGGGTCCGGGTGCCGGAGGAAAACCAGTGCTGGCAGCCAGGGGAAGGAAGGCCTATTGTGCGAATCTTCATGCAATGGGCCTCTAGTATATATATATAGGGTGTCCCAAAATTCATGCAAGATTTGCAATTCACTTATATAGGGTGTCCCAAAATTCACGCAAGATTTCCAATTCACTTCAATATATGTATATATATATATATATATATTGATTTTACAGCATCAGAAATCTACAGCACTCCACATTTTTCTAAATGTCTGATATTTATATTGCTTGGCATATAGGTCAGAAATAAATGTGATTGCTTTTGGAAGAAAGTGATGATCTTAGTGTCATCTCCCTCCCTACCCACTGACTGCTTCCACCAGCCACAGACATTCCTCATGCTCTCAATTTTGAGAAACCAGAGTCTAGACTAAAACCCAGGACTTATGACTCTATGTACTTTCAGCTACATCTGACTGTAATTTTGAGAATGAGTAAGTTAGTTCTCAGACATCTAAGTTCATCAGCACATAGGAATTATAAGATATAAAGGATATAGGGAATAAAAGGCATACCTGCCTTTGATGAAAAAGGAGAGAGGGTAACTAAGTGAAAGGTGAGCTGGTTTAAAAAGACCAAGGTTAAATTACTTGTCCCAGATTACACACCTAGTGAGAAGTACTAGGATTATAAAGAGAGCCTAGATACACATCTCAAACACTGCCAGCTATGGCCCTAAATACACTGGATGACCTTGTTGTTTGGCAGAACACATTAAAATAGACAATTTGATGCAGTCAAGTGAGTTTAGATTTGTTTTCTGTCCTGAACAATTGGTGCAGTGAGATGTAATTGAGCTCCATGTGAATGAAAAATGCCCAAATAACTAAATGAAATAATCGTTATTCTTCAATACATTTTATCCCATTGCTTTTCTATGTCAGCATTTGGTTATTTGTTTGATTTAACTACATAATAAGAGACAAGGCATTTTATTCTCCATTCAGTACTATTTCCCTCAAAATCACTATGTAGAAAATAAGATGCACTATTTCTTAGGCGAATTTTATATTCAGCAAAGGAAATTAAATTTTCACTGTATATTTTAATGATAGCCATTTGCCAGAGCAATCTTTCCTAAACAATCATTATAAAGCAGATAGGATGTTCAGTTTTAACATCTAGAGTTGAGATGCCATGAAATATATTCATATAATTTAATACAGCAATTATCTCTGGAGAGTACCAATACTGTCCTTGCTTCCATTGCTTTGGAGACACAAATCAATCAAGAATAATTTGAAATTCAGTCTTTAACTCCATTTATATTAGAAAAAATGGCTATTCATTCAAGAAACATGGTCTCAAAAGAAAGATCCCAATCAGTGTGGCCTTTTAAAGTAGGATGCATCCCTGACTGGTTTGGCTCAGTGGATAAAGCGTCAGCCTACAGACTAAAGGGTCCCAGGTTTGATTCCAGTCAAGGGCATGTACCTTAGTTGTGGGCACATCTCCAGTGGGGGTTGTGCAGGAGGCAGCTGATCGATGTTTCTCTCTCATCAATATTTCTGGCTCTCTATCCCTCTCCCTTCCTCTCTGTAAAAAATCAATAAAATATATTTTAAAAATAAATAAAGGAGGATGCATATATGCCAGTTCTAACTTAACTTTCTTTTTTTTAGTTAATTTTCTTGGGGTGACATTGTTAATAAGATCATACAGGTTTCAAGTGTACATTTCTATGATACATGATCTGTATATTGCATTATGTGCTCACCACCCAAAGTCAGATCATCTTCCATCATACTTTTGTCTGCGTCTGTGAGTTTTTGTTTTTCTTGTTTATTCATTTGTTCCTTTAGTTTTATATCCCATGTATGAGTGAAATCATATGGTTAGAATTATAACTGGTATGCCTTTTCCTCAGGTAAAATTTGCAATGTACTGCTGCACATAAAAATTCCACTTAGACCCAGCCGGTGTGGCTTAATGGTTGAGCATAGACCTATGAACTAGGCCACCATGGTTCCATTTCTGGTCAGTGTACATGCCCAGGTTGTGGGCTCCATCCCCAGTGTGGGGCATGCAGGAGGCAGCCATTTGATGATTCTCTCTTATCATTGATGTTTCTATCTCTCTCTTTCTCTCCCTTCCTCTCTGAAATCAATTAAAAATATATACATATATATTTTTAAAAATCCACTTAGAGGAGGTTATGCTATGGTAATGAAGCAAAGGCCTTCATTTTTGCAATTCAAATCCATTTCCCTTATTCTGGTTTCAGTAGTCATATTGTGCTTGGAGGGATTATTTCTGTATTAGTGTGCAGTCTTGGTTGGACTCACCCATGGCACCTTGACTTCCAAAGGATAACCCAAGATAAGCTACCAACAATGTTAACATTGAGCCAATTGACCTAAAGACAGAAACAACACAACTTATTCATCCCAAGAATAAAATACTGTGGTTTCTCTCCTTTCTAATACCTAAAGCTTAAATTTTTCTTTATTTGTGTGAATTTTCTTATTGCCTCCCAATTAACTGTTATATGTTTACTAAGTTGCCAATGTTTCTGCTGCTACAACCACAAAACCCTTACTCAGAAATTGGTTACTGACTAAAGATACATATGCAAGGATTTAAGTGGCTAATAATAACTATAGTAAGGAGAGAAAAAAGAAAACATAAATATAAAAATATATGTTCCAAATAAATTATGCTACACACAAATAATGGTGTACTAATTACTAAAAATGATATTGTGGAACAACATTGAATGACATGGAAAATGTTCTTATTTTGGAATCCTTCTATAATGAATATCTTTCCCTTCTCTTTTACTTAATCATTTGTTTATATTTATTTATATCAGTATTGACTCATGTCTATATATTTTATATTTGGAGTTACAATACAGTAAGATGTTATTTTGTTCAAATTGTCACAGCTTTGGTCATTTGTAGCTTCTTCAGATTAACACCTATGATCTATGTCCTTTTGGTATGCCCACATCTTTTTGTCTTTTGCTTTCTGACATTATAACATATTCCAGGCTCATTACATATGTTCCCCGCTCCAGCTAAAGCATCAAATATTTCTCCAGGGAACCCTGTTTCCTTTAATTGGAGATTGAATAGCACCACATTTAAGACAGTAAAATTCTATATCAGCATGTAAAATAAGATTTTGGATTTTTAAAATTCACTAGTTAATTAATGTACCAAGAAATTATATAGACTACCTCTAGTGTTTGAACCAACATCATAGTGAAAGAAGAACTGGTTAGAAGACAGCCCCCCTCTAACAGATAAGAGCTGGGTCAGGGAAGGGGAAGTGCATAGAAAATTTGAGCTGACATCATAGACAGGCTGCTGCTGTAGAAGTTATATCAACCTCTGGAGGCTGAGGCTCTGAGATCATGGACCCCCCTCAGGCTTGTACCAGGTTGGTACAGATGGTACCCAGGCCCAGCTTTGATCTAGGAACCATTAACTCCATCTCAGCCAAAGAGCAAAATGCACAGCCTGTAGAAATCTTGTATCTTGGGGACAGAAATTAAAAATTGCATAATTGGGTAGTGGCTCGGTGATATCTGGTACCATTTCTGATTTTCCTACCCATGTACCAAATAAACAGCCTGGTGGTTCTGAATATGTGTGTGTAAATATGCATGCTTACAGGTATTGTTTCATTTTTTTTTAATTACCAATGGAAAAGCATGATTCCTTTTGTTAAAAAAAAGTTAAGCTAACAAAAAGTTTTGAAAATTAACCTAGAAGTCATTCTATACCAAATATCTAATGTTTCTAGAAACTCTATAAGGGCACTAGGTTATTAAAAGAATGAGAACCTTATGTAACAAAGAATAATCCAATATATGATTGCACAGAATTACCCTGGGAAACATTTAATTTCTTCAAGAGTATTAAAGAAACTCACATGATTCCTATAGTCACATTTTCATTGCTGTGTAAATTGTAAAATCCCTTCTTGGCCTTTTTCTTTTAAAATAAAAATGTGTATATGTGCCTACCAGTTTACAATAACACATTTTGTGAGTGATAATGCACTTATTTTTGCTTCAGATGGCAACCCATTTTCCTCTGCTCTCTTTTTGTCATCTCAAAAATGGGTAATATCCGTCTCTGAAGAAAAATAAGGCATAGAAAGCATGAGCACACACTCTAGGGATTATCTGACAGTGTCTTGTGATGGATTATTCCAAACAGTACATATCACTGCTCTTATCCTTCATCATCAGATCAAATGCATCATTTATCCAGGGTTTTTTCTAACCATGAACATTAAGTTCCAAAAGAAAGCAATAAACATCACTGCCACTTTGACATGCATTACAAATACCAGTGGGAAATATGTCACATGCTAGGCAACAAGGCAACTGAGATACAGTACGAAGGAAAATTGTAAACCAATGTATATTGCTTTAACTGTTGTTTAATGTTTGATAAGATGAATGTATAATTTATTTTAGCTTGTATTAACCGAGGAAGCAGTATTGTTCACAGGGATTACAATAAATGCAACTATCATTTGTTCAGTGATATATAAATCAGGTAACACGTGAATAAGGTCATTTTAGCCCAATAATGGAAGAAAATTTTTACATTCAAAAATCTATTATGCCATTTACCACATTAAAATATTAATGGAGAAAACCGTCTCAAAGCAAAGAATTCAATATTAATTCATGATAAAGCAAAATCTTAACACTTAAATATAAAACTATCCATTCATTTATGATTTTAAAAATTAACACTAACTTGATAAAAGACAAACATAGGATAGAATCTCAAGCATCAATACATTTTACCATATAAGAAATTATTGACAAACTCAACTACATTACAATGAAAAAAATTTTTGAGTTACTTTTTAAAAAATAAAAATTATCTATATTTTAGTTGTAAAACGTGACAAAATGAAGAACTTCTATTCAATAAAAGACACTATAAAAATAGAAAATATAAGTCACCATCTGGGGCAAGATACCTACTATTCATTTAACTGATCAAAAATTAGTTTCTAAAATGCACTGCAGATAAAAGATCAATAACCTAATGGAAAAAATGAGCAAAATTTATGACCTAACATATAAATTGCTTATAAACAAAAGAGAACATGTTTAATTTAATTATTAATCAGAAACATGAAAATTAAGACCCAATAGCAACATTTTATTCATTAGATTGGCAAAAATCAAGAACCCTGAGAATACCAAGTTCTGGAAATGGTTTAAAGCTGTGGTCGGCAAACTGTGGCTCGCAAGCCACATGCGGTTCTTTGGCCCCTTGAGTGTGGCTCTTCCACAAAATACCAGGTGCGGGCGCACGTACAGTGCGATTGAAACTTCGTGGCCCATGCGCAGAAGTCAGTTTTCGGCCTGGGCGAGTCTATTTTGAAGAAGAACTGTTGATATTTGGCTCTGTTGACTAATGAGTTTGCCGACCACTGGTTTAAAGTAATAAAAACTGTGGATTTGTAAACATATTCATTCAACTAATTTGGAAAAGCATTTGACACTATCTAGTAAAATCCTCATCCCCAATGATCCAACAACTCCACTCCTAGATTAGTATACTTCAGAAAATCTTGCATATGTGCACCTAATGATGTACAAGAATATTCATGGCAGCACTGTTTATTAAATTAAGACTTTGGAAACAACCTTAGTGTGCATCATTAATAAAATATAAAAAGTAAATATTTTCAAATAAGCTATATAAGTAACATGGAACAATCTTAGAGACAAAACACCAAATGAAAAAAGCAAACTGCAGAAGACTACATATATATTATGTTCATTTGTTATCAATATATAATATATAATTAATGTAATTTATATATTATACTCAAATATGCACATAATACATTTAAATTAAATATTACTAGAAAATATTTTCTTTTTAAATTATTGTACATTCAATGCACAAATCCATAATGTTTCATAAAGTGTTATTCTGAAATATAATGTAGATATTGTACTGACTGAGGTTTTCAAAATCCTGAGCATTTTTATTGTAATCTCATTTTTGTATTTTCTAAATAATCCATGCTTAGGCATAATTAAAAATAAATAGTAGAGTAAAAAACCTGAGAATAATTAGCATTTCTTAATTGCTCTTATTCTGATTCATATTTGCTTGTTTTCATGTTAGCAGAATATATTTAGTGCAATAATATATTTCCATTTATTTGATTTTCTGCTCAGAACTGATTTATAAACAAGTTGGCTAATCCTTATGTATTTAACATGGCAGGATTTTATGAATAAATATTTTGATGAATATATCTCCTTAGGGATTTTTAATAAATTATTTCAACTGTTGAAGACATTCAACATTATTATAAAATTATATGCATTAAAATTCCCATTTGCACATGGTTATAGAGTTTTTAATACCTTCCATATTTCTAAACTTTAAAACATGCAAAACTAATTTCCATTTTAGCAACTTTATGTCTGATAAGTAGAATGATTTAACATCCTAATGCAATATTCACAATTACTGGCAAACTGTCGACCAGATCTTGGGATGATGCCAAACTCACAGAGATACTTTAGGCAAGAAAATAATAATAACTACATAGCAATATTCAATAACACTATACAAAATGCAGCTAAATTCCATCTAATAAATGCAAAGCATCAGCATGTAAGAGCATTGAACTGCTCTTGAAATATGCCATTATCATAACCAGGGTGGCATAGCACATCATGATGCTATACACTGTCATATCAGAGCTGAAGAAACTGTTTTTTCCTCCATATTTTCATTATATTTAAACTGTAATCTATCACTGTCATAATAAATATAATAAATAATATTTAAAATTTTCATTAAGTAAATCAAAATATAGAAAATCCCCTAAAGAAGTTGAGAGGAGTTTACAATTTTTATGAACCTAATGACGTTCTAACATATAACAGGAAATGTGCAAACATTAGCATGGCAAATTAGCCACCATAATGCTCTAATTTCCATATCTCTGTTTGTATGTAATCTGAATTAGGAAAACCATACCTACAATCACAGAAAGCCATTACCTAATTATTCAAGTCATCTGATGTATAATAAAATAACCCAAAAATGGTTACAAGGAATGACTAGAAGTCTAATGAACTTCTATCCAGTGTTACCTATATCATATTTCACACAAAATAATGAAATAGCATTAACAACTAAGTATTATTTATCTTCAGGTAAATAATCTCTTCTATAGAAACACTATCATTTCATAAATATCAATTATAAATAGGTAGTATGCTAGGCATATTACATATATCATTAAATCGTGACAAAAATCCTTTAACTCACATAATATTCTCCCCAGTTTATAGAGTTGGAAGCATAGAAGTTTAGGATTTTCTCAGTTTTGTAAAAGTAATAAAATAAGTGGTAGATGAGAGTTTCAAGTACAGATTAGGCTTCAAAGCAAGTCATACTCTTAAACAACTCCTACCGAAGTTCATGCTACAGTATGTTAATCGATGCTATGCTGGAGGAAAAGGGTTATGATAGTTAATGTATGCAAGGATACTAGAAGTTATGACAGTTCTACATTAAGGCTAAAAAATAATATTCTTTTGCTCACTTAACAAAAGATACATGTATATTTTTAGATAACATATTATTGATTAATAAACATAAAACTAATTGATTAAAAATAATGTAACTTAAATGAGTAATTGAAGTTAAAATCTAAACACCTGAACTTTAGGTAATTTTTTTCTTAAAATAATTTCTGAATAACTATTACTAAACCCCTGTTGCCTGGGTAAGTAATCTAAAAATTTTAGTTGGTATAAGCTTTTTAATTGTTCCTATAATAAGATGTTAATATTTAATTTAAGTATAAAATAATGTGAATATTTCCCAAAATATTTATTCCAAGGTATTTTAACAACATTTGAAAATTGGTTATAAAATATTTTGAAAACTTTATCGTATATATTGCAATGTTTATCCTTCCCAACATATCCTCTGTTAGTATTAATTTGGAGAAGAAATATCTATGTTTTCTTGATAATATCGTTACAATTCTTTAAAACATGTTTCTCAGCAGAAATATATAATAATATAAATGTGTTTACATGTGGGAGTGTATTCATCTGGGTAGGATGTTTTCATTTAAAAAGACATGTTTGTACTCCAACCAAAAAAAAATATTTTCTAACTTTATTTTTATTAATCCTCACCTGAGGATATTTTTCCATTGATTTTTTAGAGGGACTGGAAGGGAAGGAGAGAGACAGAGGGGAAGAAACATCAATGTGAGAGAGACGCATCAATTGGTTGCCTCCCACATGCACGGTGACCAGGGCCGGGGATTGAGCCTGCAACCTAGGTACTAGTACATGCCTTGACTAGAATCAAACCCAGTACCCTTTAGTCTTACGGCCAATGCTCTATCCACTGAGTCAAATAAGCTACTGCCAACCAAAAATATATTTAAAATTGATTCAGGCCCTAGCTAGTTTGGCTCAGTGGATAGAGTGTCGGCGTGCGGACTGAAGGGTCCAGGGTTCCATTCCAGTCAAGGACACATACCCAGGTTGCAGGCTTGATCCCCAGTAGGGGGCATGCAGGAGGCAGCCAATCAATGATTTTCTCTCATCACTGATGTTTCTCTCTCTCCCTCTCTCTTCCTCTCTGAAATCAATAAATATATATTTTTTTAAAAAAGAATTAAATCAGGCAGTAAAAGGATGGAAGGAACAAGTTAGTAATCCCTTATCTTTCTTAATTTTCTTCCCAGTTTCTTGAAATACTTTCAATGGTGGTGCATTTTCTCTTTTCTTGCAAAATCACTGAGTATGTAGGTCTGGACACTAGGTGAATGGAAGATTTTTAACATAAAAATTTAAATGTATAAGAATTGTGATTGTAAGCTACACATTTAATGAGTCAGTAAACAACAGATTTGAATTACAGTGGATGCTGTATGATTCTTTTATCCCTTCACAATGAAAAATAAATTCTACACATAAATATTACTGTTTAAAACTATTCAAATCTATATGGAATTCTTCTATTCTGCTTCTCTTTAATACACTGGCACATTGAAAAGACTTACAAGCCACAGCACTTAGGAAATGAATCAAGAAATCATTTCTAAGTATGATTTACCACCTCAAAGAATGCAGATGCCATTAGGAGATGAAAGTGCTCCCGATGACAATCACTGTCATCACACCTAAATCCTCACCGCCATTATCTTTATTGTTCTGAGTGCACTATTTGCTACCTGAACTACTAACCTCTGTGGAAATAAACAAAAATTACCCAAACAAGAACAAGCACTACTTATTGACAGCAACCGTCATCCCAACAGCACTGCTTGCATTTGGCTGAGACTCAAATTAAAGGCAGGTGGAGGAGGGGGAAAGCTTATGGAGGCAACAAGGGAAGGTCTGCCCTGATGGGAAGTTGTTGGCATCGGGAAGCTGGAAGCTTCCGAAGATCTACCAAAGATACCATAAATTAGTAGCAACAATAAAGGATAATCCATAAGTTAATAGTAACAACAGTGATTAGTGATTTAGTATTTTAGTAAAATACTAAAATGAATATCACCAAAAAAGATTGTCAAAGCCTTAGCGTAACCCAAAAGCATTTAGTCTGCATTTTATTCAGATATTATATAGCCGTAGCCAGTTTGGCTTAGTGGATAGAGCATTGGCCTGCTGACCAAAGAGTCCTAGGTTTGATTCTGGTCAAGGGCACGTACCTTGGTTGCAGGCTCCTCCCCGGCCCTGGCCCTGGTCAGGGCTCATCCTGGAGGCAACCAGTCGATGTGTTTCTTTCACAGAAATGTTTCTCTCTGTCTTTCTCTCTCTCTTACATTCTCTCTAAAAATCATTGGTAAAATATCCTCGGGTGAGGATTAACAACAATAACAACAAAACAAAACAACAACAACAGATATTACATACAATACTGATTTCCAATGCATACCATTGAGGGGGGAAATATTATTGATATTAGCTAAGTAAATGATTTATTATAGTATTTGAATTCATAACAATTTGTTGTTTTTATAGAACTATTGCTAAAATATATTATAATGTCAATGTATTCATTTTTAAATGAATGCCAGATATTTTAGAACTCAAAGAAAACAACAAGTTTATGAAAAAAATTCATTACCTCAGTTAGATTTTTATGCAATTTTCATAAGAAGAAACTAAAACCCCTCATAGGGTTTTCTTTCTTCCTCATTTTTTATCTCTTTGACCAGACATTTTTAATATCAATTTTTCTGTAATCATTACAGAAGATTTTAACTATCAGCCTGATTACAAGGCAAAGGCACTCATGATAAGGAGATTCTTTTTAATATGGATGTGTTGTTTCATTATTGATTTCAGAGAGAGGAAGGGAGAGGAAAATAGAGAATCATTGATTGGCTGTCTCCCGCATGCTCCCTACCTGGGACTGAGCCCACAACCTGGGCATGCGCCCTGAGCCTGAATCAAACTGTGACCTCCTGGTTCATAGGTTGACACTTAACCATGAGCTACACTGGCTGGACTATAAGAATATTCTTAAATGGGATATAATTATTTCCATTCTACTTTTAAAGAAGACTAAGAAAATTTGAAGACATAATATCCTATATAATAAAAGCCTAATATGCTAAGTGTCTGGTTGTCCAGTCAGCCGTCCAACCAATCAAAGCGTAATATGCTGATGATATGCTAAGGCCACTCAACCGCTCACTATGACATGCACTGATCACCAGGGGGAAGACAGTCAACTAGTCAACCAGTCGCTATAACATGCACTGACCACCAGGGGGCAGATGCTCTGACCAGTAGGTGAGCTTGCTGCTGGGGTCGGCTGATCGGGACTAAGCGAGACTGGCCAGACATGCCCTGGAGCCCTCCCGAGGTCCCTTCCCAGCTGGCCAACCTCCTGCATTCCTCTCTGGCCCTGATCATGCACTGGTGGGGTCCTTTGGCCTGGCCTGTGCCCTCTCACAATCCGGGACCCCTCAGGGGATGCTAGAGAGCCAGTTTCAGCCTCACGGCAGAATGACCAGTTGCTTCAACGCAAACTGACCCCCAGGGGGCAGACATTCAATGCAGGAGCTGCCTCCTGGTGGTCCCCACAGGGAAAGCGCCACTCGGTCAGAAGCCAGGCTCACGGATGGCGAGTGCAGTGGCATTGGCGGGATCCTCCCCACCTCCATGGCAGCACTAAAGATGTCCAACTGCTGGCTTAGGTCACTCCCCATGTGGAGTGGGCCTAAGCCAGCAGTTGGACATCCCCCAAGGGCTCCTGGACAGCAACAGGGCACAGGCTAGGCTGAGGGACCACCACCAAGTACACGAATTTTATGCACTGGGCCTCTAGTGAAAAAATAAATAAGGAATGATCTAGGATTTATTTCTTTTGGAGAGAGGTAATTTTAAGCAGAAAAAAATGAGCAGATGAGTAGACATGGTTGTGCTTAAGTTGGAATATATGGCAGAGTGGTTCACTGAGCCGTCCTCGCCACTAAGCAGTGTGTGTCCCTCAATTAACTAGTTACATAATGTTAGAGGACATTCATTTTCTATCCCTACACCAAGGGGCTCAGAGTACATAAGCTCTAAACTCCTTTTCCAGTAAAATAATGATACCCTATGACTTGGTGGACCTGAAGATCTGAGGGTCAAGTGTAAATTAATGAGACAAAAATAAATATCATACCTTTCTATTATCTTTCATCCTGATTTTACTTTTGTATTGTTCCCTAGCTTCACGAAGACCTCTCTGAGTAGGACCTTCTGGTACAAATTCCTTTTCATGGCCAGGAATAGCTACAAGATAACACATTTGTCATTAATATGCATGCTGTTTTTCTGTAAGAGATATAACAAAAAATATGAAAGCCAAAGTGATGATACATTTTTTTAAACTAATAATATTGAAACCATACCAAAATGTCATAAGTGAAGTCTCAAATTCATTTACCAAAAATGCAGGATGGCATTCCTGCAAGGCTAATAAAATGGCATTGTAAGCCAGCTAGAGAGCATAGGAGCCAATCTCCAATTACATTATATCCAAATTCCTGTTATCATGAGGTTTCATGTGCTTATAAACAAAGTTGAAGAGGGTCAAAGGAGAGTATGGTAAGCAACAACAAAATTTCACAAATGGAACTAAATAATAAATAAGCGATTTAAAAAAGAATAATGTATTAATAAAATACTACTCTCTACTAGTATGCTTCTAGATGTTGAGAAAACTGGAAATAAACAAAAAATAAAATAAAACAGGACAATATTCCAATATAGTTGTAAAATTGGTCTCCACACTCTTGGACATAAAGAATATTCCTAATGGAATCATCTGAGGGAAAAACAAAAGTGATAGGAAAAAACTCTTTCCTTTTCATATCTTTCCATATATACCATGTCTAAATAGATACAGTTTCCCCCTGTATTTCTAAACAACAAGCTGATTTCAAATAAATAATAAGATTAGCATCCTACTTAGATTAATCCAATATCATGGCATGTTTAAAATTCTTTGATAATTTTACTCCAAATGAGTCTAATATTTGTCTTATTCCCTAAATTTGAATTAAATAAAAATTCATTTGTCTTTTCCCCAAAGTTCAGCATAAATGACAATTAATTGTTCCCTAACTATAGAGTGAATTCAGTTTTAATCTGAAGAACTTATATTTCCCAAAGTAAATGGATAGATGACAGAAAGAAAACAAATTGATAAAATATTTTTTTAAAATATATTTTATTGGTTTTTTACAGAGAGGAAGGGAGAGAGATAGAGAGCTAGAAACATCGATGAGAGAGAAACATCGATCAGCCGCCTCCTGCACATCTCCCACTGGGGATGTGCCCGCAACCCAGGTACATGCCCTTGACCGGAATCGAACCTGGGACCCCTGAGTCCGCAGGCCGACGCTCTATCCACTGAGCCAAACCGGTTTCGGCTTGATAAAATATTTTAAAAATTAAACTAAACACTGGATGTTGTGGCACTGAAAGGTATCGGGTTCCATTACCCATCAGAGTCAGGGCACATGCCCAGACTTCAGGTCTCGGTCTCTCTCTCTCTCTCTCTCTCTCTCTCTCTCTCTCTCTCTCTCTCTCTCTCTCTCTCCTTTCCTCTCTGTCTAAAATCAATAAAAACATTCCCTCTGGTGAGGATTACAAAAAAAAAGTAAACTAAAATGAGTGAAACAAGAGGGAGGGTGTTAAATATATGAAAATTATTGTGAAGGCCAGCAGGCTTTAAATGAGGAACAACCACTTAACCAATAAATCCGACATCTTTTCCAATTATAATCCCTAGCTAAGCAAGGTTCCAAGTGGATCAGGCAAACAGAGTAATGATAGATGCTGATATCACACAGTCAAATGCTGACACCAGAAGCTGAGGAAAAGTTATTGCAATGGTATTGCAAGTCCCATGTCTAAAACCAGAGTGCATGTTTGCAAGGACCAAAAAAATTACTCAGTACAGGATTTAAGAAGTTAATTTTATTCAGGTAATTAGAAATATTCAACTAAAAGAATGTATTTCTTCATGTTGGATAGGAACTTATTCCCTTTGATCAAAAGCCACTTCAAAATATCACAGATCAAAATATAATTACAAACTTGATCTTCCAAATAACTTATAAATGTCAGCTTAGTAAAACATGAAATGTGTTTCATTTTTTTAATTAAATTAAATATCAGGAGATAATTTCTTAAAGGAGTTATCTGTAAACCATTAGTATATTTTAATAGAGATGTCAAGATTAAACACGTAAAATCATAAACTATTAGAGCAGAATATAGACTTAGAGATTAGCACCAATCAAGTGCAATAAGTGCCTCAACCTTTAAGCCATTTTTATTATTCTTTTTTCAGAATTTTTGAGAGTTAAAGTTCCTAAGATGATAATAGTTTCATACTAATCTTTCATATTTATATATAATTATATACTTAAAAGTGATCTACATATAAAACACAAAATTGATTTAAATAGGCATACATATTCAAATGCAGTAAGCAAAAAATGTAGAAAATAATCACACAAAGAATATTATGTAAACATTTTTGTGCACCATCCAACCATTTTTCTATACTTATATTTAAGACATGCCCTCATACTATATCAATGTTTTTTATTTCTTAACATTATATTAACATAATACATGAGCATTTTCTTATGCATGATTTTTAAAGACTTTCTAGTATTGTATGACCAACTATATTTAAACATTCACTTGTGGTTAAAGGTTAAGATAGCTGGTATTGTTTTGTTACTATAGATATGACTGCAATAAACATCCGTGTGTATAGTAGTCTCTTTAGGCATCACTGAACATAACTGATATTGCTTTAACATAAAATCTTAGGAAAGGAACTACTGAACCAAGGATAAGTAAAACATTTCAAATATAATAATGCTACATATTTCTTTTAAGCTTCAATAAATTAGAGAATATAATGAATAGTCATCTGGAAATAACAGGAAGTTATGTTTATTAAGAAAATTCACCATTTCAACGTCTTTCTATTATTAGAGTTTCCCATCATTCTTTTTTAAATCAACTTCATTGAGGTATAGTTTACATACAATGAAATGCATATTTTTAAAGTATAGAGTTGGAAAAGTTTTATCAAAGAGAAGTAGGCATATAACCACAACCCAACTCAAGATATAGAACTTTTGCACCACCCCAAAAGTTATTTTTTTCTTTTACAAGCCTAATAAATATTACCTAATTTTATCAGTCATTTTCTTTTATGAAAATTAAGAAGAGAAAAACTTAATATTTATGTTAACCATAATTTAGCATTTCTAAATCTCAATATTCAATTCTGTAGATCTGACTTTCCTTCTAGCATTTTTTTCTTTCAGCCCAAAGAAAATCCTTTAGTATTTACTGTATTTCAAAATGGCTTGCAACAAAATCTCTCAGCTTTCATTTATATTAAAATGTCTACTCTTCACCCTAATATTAGAAGAATATTTTTTTGTTGTTGTTGTATAGAAAATTCTGAATTAAAATCTTGTCACATTTTATTTTATTTATTTATTTTTAATCCTCACCCAAGGATATTTTCCCATTGATTTTTAGAGAATGGAAGATAAAGGGAAAGACAGAGAGAAACATATCAATTGGTTGTCTCATGCAGGGCGATGGGAAGGCTGCAACCAAGGTACATGCCTTTGATGGGACTGGGATCCTTAGGTCCACAGCCCAATGCTCTATCCACTTAGCCAAACCGACTAGGACAAAATTTTGCCACATTTTAAAGATGTCATTTCATTGTTCCTAGCTATCACTGTTTCGCAAGTGAAATCAGCCTTTATTTGTATTATTGTTTTCCTTTATGTAATACTAGAGGTCCGGTGAATGAAATTCATGCACTGGGACAGGGGGTGTCCCTCAGCCCAGCCTGCACCCTCTTCAATCTGGGACCCCTCAGGGGATGTGCGACTGCCGGACATCCCTCTCACAATCCGGTACTGCTGGATCCCAATTGTTCATCTGCCTGCCTGCCTGATTGCCCCCTAACCACTCCCCTGCCAGCATGATCGATGCCTAACTGCTCCCCTGCCGGCCTGATCTCCCCCAATTGCCCTCCCCTGCAGGCCTGGTCACCCCTAACTGCCTTCCCCTGTCAGCCTGGTCGCCCCTAATTGCCCTCCCCTGCTGGCCTGATCACCCACAACTACCCTCCCCTGCCAGCCATCTTGTGGCAGCCATCTTTGACCACATGGGGGTGGCCATCTTGTGCGAGGGCATGAGGGTCAATTTGCATATTACCTCTTTATTATATAGGACGAGAGGCCTGATGCACAAAATTTGTGCAAGGGGCTCAGCCCTCACAGCCACATGGCGGTTTGCCTCAGCCCTCACAGCCCCAGCTTCATCCAGATCGTCCAGTCTAATTAGCATATTATGCTTTTATTATTATACATGTCTTTTCTCTCTTGTTTAAATCTTTTGTTTAAATATTCTGATGCCCCATTCCCATTCTTTTCTCCTTTGGGAATCTAATTACATATATGTTAAATAGATAAATTTTATTTATTTTTTTCCTATTTCTTTAGAACAGATTATTTTTATTGATCTCTTAAAATTCACTGGCATTTCAGTAATCTGCAATCTGTTGATAAGTATAAAATTTTCTTTGTAGTTAATTGTCTTTTTCAGTACTAGAATTTCTATTTCCTTCTTTTTTGTTTCCATTTGTCTGCCAAGATTCACTATCTCTTCACTTATTGATGTCATCTTTTCCTGTAAATCCTTGACCATGTTCTAAATAGCCTCTTTAGCCCTAAACAATTTGGCTCAGTGGATAGAGCTTTGGCCTGCAGACTGAAAGGTCTCAGGTTTAATTCCGGTTATCGATGTTTCTAACTCTCTATTCTTCTCCATTCCTCTCTGTAAAAAAATCAATAAAATATATTTTTTTAAAAAATAAATAAATAGCCTCTTTAATATTTGTAATTGCTAAATCTAACACCTGAGCTGTATCAGTGTAGGTTTCCATTTATTGCTCTTTTTCTTGATTGTTGCTCATATTTTCATGTTTCTACAATGTGACTAGAACATTTTAATTAAATAGGAAGAAATATATGTGAGAGGTCATAAATAATCTGAACAACTGTCTTCCTTTGAAGGGTATTGATTTTTTTTTTCTGGCACACAGTTTAATTTTTTGGTCCCCTTGAATTTCGAGGCTTGATTTTACACTTTGTATGGTAGATCCATGGAAAGCGCCAAATATTACCCAAGGTTCTCTAACTTGGCAAGATTCAAACTCTAGTCTATTTCTTCTAAGAACTTGGTGTAAGCTTTGTTTTTTATTTTAGAGGGTGGCTACAGGATGCTGAATGTTAATCCCAGGTTACAGGGTGTTAAAGAAGTCTCTCCATCCAGGCGTGGCTAGAACTCCGTCTCCCATTGCTGCTTGACCTCTAGAATCTCTGGTCTCCTCTTTGAATAAGTCTCAGTTAGTCTTGCATGTGTAGTTCAGCCATCAACTAAGGATTTGTAGTAAACTCCTTCACAAACGGGGCCACTGCTCATTGCAGCACTCTCTTATCTGGTACCCTTTCCGATGTGTTTTAGTTGCTATCACAACTCGCCTTTTCAGTTCCTGAAGACCTGCCGTACCTTTCTTGACCTCCATCTCCATGGAGCTTATTTGAAAAATTCCCCAGGCACAAAGTCATGTTGATGATGGAGCTCGACTTATACGTTTTCCTTCTATCATTTGCCTTCTGTGACTTGTGCTATTTTCCAATGGTTAAACATAGTTACCTCATATATATAGTCTAGTTTTAGAGTTATTTTGGGGAGAAGACTAGTCTGGTGCCAGATACTCTGTCATACCCAGAAATCCTCCCATTTGGTTTACTCATATTTTTCTCTAAAATTAACTTATATGGATTCACATCAATACTTCCTCTTGGTCTTTTCATTAACATTTTAATTTGTAAAATAGTTACCATAGGATTGATTCACTTATAAAGATCTCTAGGATTTTGAGCTATGGTAAGGTTGTGAAATCACCAACCAATATTAAAATATAGTTTTATCACATTATACTTTTACCTCTAGTTTTAGTAGCTTGGAAACTAGGCACTGGTTCCACAGGCTTTGATGATAGTTGATAATCAGAGAGCTAAAAAAAAAATAATCCAAAAATATGGGATTATAAACTGACGCAAAAAAGTTTAAAAGTGCAATGATTAAGTATTGATTGTAAAATATAACAAAATTATTAGTCTCTCTTAAATTAAGTCTTATATATTTAAAATTTTTAAAAATAAATGGAAACAAAAGAAAAATATAATATTGAGTTTAAATTAAATTCCACAGGCAAATATTAAGTACCTATTATAGTTAAGCATTTGAAACACTTTTTTTATTTTTATTTTTAATCCTCACCTAAGGATATGTTTTTGTTGATTTTTTTAAAGAAAGGAAGGGGCAGAGAGAGAGAGAGAAACATCAATTGGTCGCCTCCCATATATACCATGACCAGGGATCAAACCTACAACCTAGGTACGTTCCCTGACCTAAAATCAACCCCCAACCTTTTGGTGTATGGGATGATGTTCCAATCAACTAAGCCACCTAGCTAAGGCTGAAACATTAATTTTACAGCATAGTTTCCTGAATTAAGAATACTCATCCCACACTATGAATAATAATCAATATTCAGATTTCTACTTTAAGAGACACTTCCCTCTGGTGAAATTGCTTCACAAAAAATTAATATTTATGTTCATAAAACATGAGGTAGGTATTAGTTGGGGAATAAAATATGAAGAGACTGTTATTATTCATAAAACTCTTAGCTAATTTTCCACCCATGGAGATTCCTTGTTTTATTAAATATATTATAATTAAGACTATTTGTTAGTTTGGTGGCATACCAATTCCCTATATTTCCTGAAGAATAGACTTAAATTAAAAAGTCAACCTTAAAAAGATAAAAAAGTATCTCATCCCTCATTGCATATGATTACACCAACACAAAACTCCATATGTTTAGTTATGTACAGAATTACACATTTGTTACTTAGAATTCTTTTTTGAGGAGATATTTTCTTCTCTCTTTTATTCTTCCATCTTCCATTTATTTATATAACTAGAGGCCTGGTGCACAAAAATTTGTGCACTTGGGGGGGTCCCTCAGCCCGGCCTATGCTCTCTTGCAGTCTGGGACCCCTCGGAGGATGTCCACCTGCTGGCTTAGGCCCAAGCTGGCAGTCAGACAACCCTCTGGCAGTCCGGCAGCCCTCGGGAGATGTCCACTTGCCAGCAGGGAGCAGACCTAAACTGCAGTCGGACATTCTTAGTGCTGCTGAGGAGTCAGGAGGGGCTCCCGCCACCACCGCTGTGCTGGCAGCCGTCAGCCTGGCTTGTGGGAGCACACAGACCACCAGGGGGCAGCTCCTGCATTGAGCATCGCCCCCTGGTGGTCAGTGTGTGTCATAGTGACCAGTCATTCCCAGTGGTTCTGCTGTTAGGGTCAATTTGCATATTACCCTTTTATTATATAGAATAGAGGCCTGGTGCATGGGTGGGGGCCGACTGGTTTGCCCTGAAGGGTGTCCTGGATCAGGGTGGGGGGTCCTGCTGGGGTGCCTGGGCCAGCCTTGTGAGGGGCTGATGGCTGTTGGCCACAGCCCTTCAGGGTAGGGGTCCTGCTGGGGTGCCTGGCAAGCCTAGGTGAGGGGCTGAGGGCCGTTTTCAGGCTGCCCACACCCCCATCAGGGTGGGGGTCCTCATTGGGGTGCCTGGCTAGCCTGGGTAAGGGGCTGATGGCTGTTTGCAGACTGACCAAGCCCCCTGGCGACCGAAGCTCCCACCCTTTCCTCTTTTGTTGTTTTTTTTATTCGCTCAGCTATGTGGCCATGGCGAATGGAAGCAGGTATCTGGGGTTTATTTACCTTCTATAATTGAAACTTTGTTGCCTTGAGAGGAGGCAGCAGCTGGCCGGGAAGCTTGGCTTCCTCCATCATTGGGGCAACCAAGCCTCCTGCTCGCTTCAGTTCGGGGGCTGCTGGCCGTCATCTTGGTTGGGTTAATTTGCATATAGTCGCCCTGATTGGTTGGTGGGCGTGGCTTAAGGCGTAGCAAAGGTACGGTCAGTTTGCATGTTTGTCTTTTATTAGTGTAGATTACTAGAGGCATGATGCAAAAAATTCATGCAAGAGTAGGCCTTCCTTCCCCTGGCTGCCAGCACTGGCTTCCTTATAGCACCCGGGACCTGGGCTTCCCTCACATCCCCAGCTTTGTCCGGAAAGTCACACAGAAGGTCGTTCAGAAGGACATCTGGCCTAATTAGCATATTATGCTTTTATTATTATAGATGAACATTCATTTTATACTTTGAGTTTTTTCTCTAACTAAAATTTTGCTTTAATTCAATAATATTTAATTTAATAAAAACCTTTACAGGTTTAAAATTGATAAAATATTTTTCTGAATGTTTCCAAATGAATCTTTTTTCTAAGATGACAATTGAGGGATACTTTTTGTATTTATCTCAGACATAAAACCATTCCTTCTAATTCTGTCATAAAAAATACATGGATAAAAATCATTCTGGGGTACCTTTGACAGTCTTTTTACCTGTTCAACAGCTCTGTCTCTTTCCATGGAGGTGAGCATTTTCTGCCTCAATAAAGTGTGGTGCTTTTCAAGTAACACTCTTATAGTTGGTTCATAAGATGCATAATGTAACTTCATCCTATGAAAAATAAAGGGCACTTTAAAGGATAATTCAGTTAAATCAGTGATTTCTATTTAACATCTAAAAGTTTCCTTTGCATTGAAATAAAAAAATGAATAACCATATAAAGGTCAACATAATAGAGCCAAGAAGTGCAAGCAGTATTATACAGCCTACAACTTCCCTGCCACCTGGCTGGGAAATGGGAAGTCACATTATCATCATTCAAATACACACTCAGAAAATTACTGCTATTCACTGACAGAGAGAAAAATTGTGTTCCTTTAATTCAGGAACAATTTTCAGAAAGACAATGGTTATAAACAATAGGTGATTAAACAGAAAGTGTGTCATTCACATCAAATAAAGGATGGTCTTGATAACAAGTTTGATTAACCTCATATTAAGGAAATTAAGTATAAAATATGTTATCTCACAGAAAAAAATAATTAACTCAGCTTATGATATAAACCTGTTTTATTTGAAAACTAGAGGCCTGGTGCACAAAATTCATGCATGGGTGGGGGGTGGTGTCCCTCAGCCTGTGCTTCACCCTCTCCAATCTGGGACCCCTCGGGGGATGTCCAACTGTCGGTTTATTGGGCCTAAACGGGAAGTCGGACATCCCTCTCACAATCCGGGACTGCTGGCTCCTAACCACTCGCCTGCCTGCCTGATTGCCCCCTAACCGATCCACTGCTGACCTGATTGATGCCTAACTGATCCCCTGCCAGCTTGATCGCCCCCAAATGCCCTGCCCTGCTGGCCCAATTGCCCCCAACTGCCCTCCCCTGCCAGCCTGATCACCCACAACTGCCCTCCCCTGCCAGCCATTTTGTGGTGACCATCTTGTGACAATGCGGTGCAGCCATCTTGTGATGATGTCATGGTGGCCATCTTGTGACCACATCGTGGCGGCCATACATTGTGCGATGCCACCTAGGCTTTTATTATATAGGTTGCTTTTAAAATACTTTACTTTTTTATTGAATTATAATTTACATGGAGTAAAATATACAGATCTGAACTGTTTCAGTTTAGAGTTTTCATAGCTATGCATGTCTAGGTAGTCCACCTTGTTACTAAAATATAGAGTATTTTAACATCTCAGGAGATTCTAGAATTTCATATATTTGGAACACCTTAGAATATGTTCTGTTTTGAAACTGGCTCCTTTCACTCAACACAACAACCAATATATGAACTTGTTGATTTTTCTTATATTTGTCCCATTACAAGTTTATTGGTTACATGTTTTATTTTTATTATTTCTTTTATTTTTCTTTCTTTCTATTTAATTTGGTTTTTTGAACTTCTAAGTTGCAAGATTAGATTGCTGGTTTAAAATTTTCTTCTTTTCTAATATAAGCATTTAAAGTTATCAATTTCACTTTAAGCACTGCTTTGGCATCATTCCACAAATTTTAAAATGCTACGTTTCCAACAGTCAATTCAAAATATTTTCTTATTTCCTTCTTTGACTCCCATCTTATTCAGAAGTATGATACTAAATTTCCAGGTAACTGGGAATTTTCCACAGAGCTTTGTGTCTTCAATTTTTAATTTAATTTTGTTTAATCAGAGAACATATTTTGCATGGCATCAATTAATAGACAGAATTATTTTATGGCTCAGCATGTGACCTATTTTGGTGAACATTCCATGTGTACTTGAAAAATCCAAAGTAAAATTCAAGAAAGGTCAATTATGCTCAAGTAACTTGTCTTGTTCTATAGACTTAGAGAATTTTTGCCTATTTTTCTACTAATTGCTAAAAGATTAGTGTGAAAATCTCCAACTGTAAATGTGAAAATATTTATATTTCCTTTCTGTTTTATCAGGTTTTGCTCCATATATTTTGAAACTTTATTTTATTGTTTTATTGCTTAAAGTATTACAAAAAGTATTACATATGTCTCCTTTTTTTCCCCCGCCCTTGACAATCCCCTTGCTTCCTACCCCAGTGTCTTATGTCATTGTTATGCTTATATGCATGCATACAGTCCTTCAGTTGATCTCTTGCCCCC
>NW_005871051.1:14549287-14661897 GCF_000147115.1 Myotis lucifugus | reverse complement strand
ACCCCCTTCCCCAGGCCCTATGGACTTGCAGAGGTGGCCTCCTTTCCCTAGAAAACACTGCTTCAGAAATCTCTTCATCACAAGGTAAAAGATGTGATGAAGAGATTTCTCCTCTTGAATTACTCCTCTTTCCTCCTCTCCTGACTGCCAAGAGAAGATACTATACACCCAATTGCTCCAAGAATTACTAAGCATATACTTATAGGAACCAGAGGAGTGCCCCAAAGACTGAACTTTGAGGTACTTGATAAAAAAAGATGTAAACTAGGACTGGTTAAATAATAATTCATTGACCTTGAACCAGTTTCTTTAAGACATGGAATTTTACAAGTATTAGAGCAAGAACGCCAACAAATGAGGTGAAATCACTCCTGAAGTAGCTCTTAGAAACTTAGAAAAAGTGATAGCCAACCCTCAGCCAAGTGGAAATGCCTGAGCTTCCCTGGCAGAGAGCAGAGGGTATGACAGCAGGAGCCTAAACTTGCTCATCTTTGGCCATCAGGTGCATAGTCTAGTATTTGGCACACAGTAGATGCTAAATAAATGTTGAATAAATAACTTTACCTGAAACCTTCTGCCATAACCAAGCTGCTTAACACTAATTAAACACCTCTTTAAGAAATATGCCAACAAATATTAGCAGCTTACCCTTTGAGCTCATTAATTAATTTGTTTTTTTCTTGAATTACTCGCTTGTGATGCATTCGATGAAAATCACGTTCTTTCTGAGTTTTCAGCAGATCTTCTCTAGCCTTGCTGAAAAATAATAATAACTTTAAACATCTTTGCTAGCTCCTTTCTACAAAAGTTATTTAGTTGTCAGTTAAAATCCACTATTGAGCAATTCAAAATAACATTGAAAAACAAAGATTCCATTATAATTCTCATTGAAGAATCCCAACCAACATACTGTATATTGAGATGGAGGATGAATGGGCCAAAACCTGTACTTTCATAAACAGCATTCATTCACATTTTATTGAAGTAAAGTAAAATGAAAGATACGCTGCCAAAATAACTTGTAATCCATCTATTCCCCAAAAGAATTTGTTTATTTAATTGAAATATATGTAAAACAGAATAATCCAAAATAATTACAAGGTAATGACTTTACAAAATGTAAAACTTCTGAACTTGTTTAAATACATAGTTAAAAGAGGATACACTGCATTAGCTAGTTCTGATAATTGTGAAAAAGAAAGCATATTAATTCTGAAAAAAAAAGATTTTTTTCCGGTAATGCATATGAGAAATACACACCACCTGCAGATCATATTACTAAAATTATTGCTAATTTGTTGAGAAAGGTCTTCAAATTCAGTACTGTAGTATAGAAGCATTCTTCAAGTAGATGTATATTCTGCAAATTCCTGGTATAAAGCAAAAATATTAATTTTAAGCTCAAGCTGTATGTGAAAAATTAATGGAAATATTTCACCCACCACAATAATGTTAGTGTCAATATAAAAATGTAAAATATAATTTGGAATGAAAAAAGTAGTTGTCTAACAGTCTTAGTTAAATGACAAAGTGCTACTGCACCAAAACTCTCATGTTCTGAAAAGAGATAAGCTGAATTAGATTGCTGACATCTCACAAGATGATCAGAAAGGAATAATCTGCTTCTCTGGATCACAGTATTTCAAAACACTGATTCACATAAAAGAAAGGCACACAAATAGATTTCTGCTTTAGGAGCTTTGTCGGAGTAATCACTGACTAGCAGTGACCGGGATGCTGCCAAAGAAGTGGGAAGAGGTTAGGTTTCCAGGCTGCTTGATCAAGTCACCTGTGGCATATGGTGCCAGGGTCCTGTCTATTCTTCCAAATTTACTTCTTTTAAAATCCCCTAACCTTCCTCTTTCTAGGGAGGATGACCTGCATCAATATTTATGTTACTACCATTATGTAATGTTTATTGCATATAAATAATGTGTCACAGTACTCATGGTTCACTTCCTCCATCTATCCTCACTTCATTTCCATGCCCATATCTTCAAAGTGCTACAAAATATTCATTAAAATATTTATTCTTGCCCTAATTGGTTTGGCTCAGTGGATAGAGTGTCGGTCTGTGGACTGAAGGGTCCCAGGTTCGATTCCAATCAAGGGCATATACCTTGGTTGCGGGCACATCCCCAGTAGAAGGTGTGCAGGAGGCAGCTGATCGATGTCTCTCTCATCGATGTTTCTAACTTTCTATCCCTCTCCCTTCTTCTCTGTAAAAAAATCAATAAAATATATCTAAATATGTGTGTGTGTGTGTGTGTGTGTGTGTGTGTGTGTATACATAGTCTTGAAAAATCATCTGAGGAATATGCCATTGATTAGGTGAACAATTCATTCTTTCCAGGTTTTAACCCTCTGTGTGTGTGAATGAAGATGGACCAAAAAAGAGAGAACCCCTCTGCCACCACCACATGGCTAAGGAGTCGCATGAAGAGGAGGAGAGAGCTCAAGTTAAGTACAGTGATTGGAAAAGGCAAGTGGCTGAGTTGACATTAATTGTGCAAACACAAGAACAACACCTGAATTCTCGCTCATTTAGAAGAAAGCATGTAAAGTGGCTTATGTTCTGTCTGGCACATAGAAAATACTCAGTGAATGTTACTGTGATCATCATCATATTACTATTACTATTGAATATAGTAGAAAAGATATATTCAAGTCCTCTCACAACTAGATTTAGCTACCTAAAATAGGGGGCATGCCTAGTAGGTAAATTTCCTTTTCTTGACCAAAAATATCAAAATTCATGATCATTATAAACCTATCTTCTAAAAGAATTTAAACTTTTATGAACAGCTATTTTACATCTACTAAGACTGCCTTACTTTCAACAAGTAGATACATTAAATAAATGAACGTACATTTTATTGATCTTATCTGAAATGTAAAGTCATAATAGGTTAAAAAATACATGGTAAGGCGAAAGTAGGTTTACAGCCGTTTGCTTGAAAATAATATAATAATTAATAACTAATAATACAAGAATAAACTGTTTCGCATACTCACAACCGTAAAGCTACTTTTGCCCCACCATGTATGCAGAAAAATAATGCTGCAAAGTTTCCTAAGCAGAACCACCAATGTGCAGTATTGCACCAACTCACTTTTTAAATACATATTAAAGGCCTATTTGTACTCATCCAAGAAAAGAAAGCATAGGAATTGATTGAAGTATTAGACCTTAAAGTTTTTCTGACCATTAAATTGGTTTTCTGTGACTTGCTTTCTGCTTGCACAAATGAAGTCAACTCAGTAAAACAATTTAAATTCATTTCATGGTGATGCTTTTCCTATTATGACCTTCCTGTGGCCCATCTGCTTAAAAAAGGAAAATAAAAGTAGTACTAAAAATATTCATAAAATACCTATAAGCAATTAATACTTTAAACTATGAAGTACTTTCTAATTATATTAGCGGAGCATGTTGTGTTAAAAATAAACTTTTATTAAGACAGAAAGCAAACATAGAGATTCTATTTTGAGTATAATGAGGTAAGAGTTATTCAGTGAAACATTCTACTTAGATTTGTGTATCATAAACAACACACTTTTACATGCTTCTTCTCTTAAGGAGATGGCAGAATGATCATTTACTAGTAATGTCCCCATTTCAGCAAACCAGCATATCAAAATCTAGTGTTAAAGTATAAAATATGAAGATACTCATATTTGTATCCTGCTATAAAAACCTTGTCCTCAAAACTCTACATTTCCACGTCTGAATGTGATTTACTAGTGTACTCTATTTTTTTATTTTTTATTTTCTTTATTGATTAAAGTATTACATGTGTCCTTATCCCCCCTCTTGCCTCCCCACCCTCCCACTCATGCCCTCACCCTCCTGGTGTCTGTGTCCATTGGTCATGCTTATATGCATGCATACAAGTGCTTTGGTTGATCTTTCCCCCTTACCCCCACCCTCCCCTCCCTTCCCTCTGAGGTTTGATGGTCTGATAGATGCTTCTCTGTCTCTGTTTCTGTTTTTGTTCATCAGTTTATGTTGTTCAATACATTCCACATATGAGTGAGATCATGTGATATTTATCTTTCTCTGAGTGACTTATTTCGCTTAGCATAATGCTCTCCAGGTCCATCCATGCTGTTGCAAATGGTAGGAGTCCCTTCCTTTTTACAGCAGCGTAGTATTAAGTGAATTCTCCAGTAAAATTATTTTATTAGCCAAATAGTTTTAACTATGTATTCTGGAGTAACCATTTAACAATATGTTTACTGGAGTATTTTTTTTATAATAATTTGGCAAAGGGAAGCATATAAACATTTTCTTATTTACCTGCACTAATCAAAGCAAGCCTTCATGTGCAAACTTAAGTCAATGCATCTTCTGAGAACAATACTATATGATTACCAATTATTTCAATGTCTTGAGTTGGTTATAAATGAATTAATTTAACCCATTAAAATCAACATTGGAATAATTTTTGAACAGACAAAATGGAACTCAACCAGATTAGAGGAAAACTTTCATCATATTCTTAACCAAAAAAAGATAAGGGTATACCCATGTCTAGAAAAAAATACTTCCTTAAGTTAACAAACAATTACTTAAACACAAAAGTATAAAATTTGGGGGGCCTTAGTATTATCTTTATTTCCACAGTGGTTTTTTTTTTCTGAAAGTCATTGCAGTTTGGGTCTTTGGAAAAGCTGGGCACTCTTTGACTTTTTATAGAAGTGAATTTTGTTAGTGAAATTAGGGCCCCTTGGTAAAGTACTTAATTTTTCCTCAAAATTATTTGCAATTTAATAATACTTAACATTTATTGGGTATCTACCATTGTGTTAAACACTTTAAAATTATTCCTTCAAGAATAACATTACACCACTTACATATGAAAAAAGTGAGTAAAAATTATATTCTCATATCTAAAAAGTGACAGAGCACCATGTATTTGTGTTGCTCTATCCACAACACCTGATCCTGTATTGATATCTATTCTAAACCCAAGTATGAGGGAGACTAGTAATACAGAGTTTGATAGTAGCATTCTTCATTATTACTGTATTGTGACCAGCTAAATTAATCTGTAAGGCAGTTATGCAGGATCTACACTAATAAAAGAAAAAGATGCAAATTGACTATACCTTGTTGACGCCCACCAGCCAATCAGGAGTGGGTATGCAAATTAACCCAACAAAGATGGTGGGTTAATTTGTATATGAAGGCTCCATGTCGACGATGCAGGCATTCCGCACTGCCCCAGCTGCTCCGGGCCTCTGGGCAGCGTGGGAAGGTGGCTCCGGCCAGAGCGAAGGTGGTGCTGGCAGCCAGGGGAAGGAAGGCCTATTCTTGCACGAATCTTCATGCATCGGGCCTCTAGTATAATAATGTTATCCATGTTTCCATCATGTCCCTCCATCAGTCTATTTCCCCACAAGAGCCAGCTTCTCAAAACTATCCATTAGCTCACATTCCACTCAGAGGAAAGAGGAAATTCTTTAAAAGGCCTCTACCACTTACCCTTCATCCCAGTCACTATGGTCTTCGTACTAACAAGCCAAGCTATCCCCACCTTTTCCCTCTGTACTTGTACTTCCTTTGCCCTCTGTCTGGAATTTCCTTTTCCCAAGCTCACACATGGCCTCTCTCTCAGTATCTTCAAATATCTGAGAGGACTTTTCTCCCCAGCCTATCTAAAACAGCACCCCGCTTATTTCTGTCCCTTTTCCCATGCTATTGTTCTTCACAACACTTACCACCACCTGATACATGGTATATCTGTTAACATCCATCTGTACTAGTGGCTATTTTATTGGACAGCATAGCCTCAGAGTGAAAACTGTGTGGTGGTAAGAAGAGAAAAAGAAGCCTGTCCATGGGGAAGGAGAGCAGAACAGGATGTTGTCACAGAAGCTGACGGAGGAGAGGAATGAAGAATAGTAAAGTAGGAGGGTTGAAAGCCAGACTAAAGGCTGTCAAAGTACAAATGCAATTGTCTTTGTCCATGGGTTATGCATATATGCATATAAGTTCCTTGGTTAATCTCTCCCCACTCACCCCTATGCTCCACCTTCCCTCTGAGATTTGTCAGTCTGTTTCATGCTTCTATGTCTCTGGATCCATTTTGTTCATCATTTTATTTTGCTCATTAGATTCCACATATGAGTGCATTCAGACAACAGTGTGGTGAGGGCCTGGGGGCGGGGGGACTGGTAGGTGCAAGGTGGAGAGGGGTCAATGAGAAAAAAAGGGCACATATATAATACTTTCAACAGTAAAACTAAATTTAAAATAATAATTAAAATTATTTTAAGTACAATTGATGTTTTTAGGAGTAAGTCAGAAAATTGAGAATTTACAATATCTACATTATGAGAACGAGAAAATGCTAGTCAAGATAAGAGACAACATCAAGCAAACAGTCTATTATAATAGACTATTAAGAGTTTTTATGGGTCTCAGACTGAGGTTAATATTGTGGAATGTCAACCACCAAATAAAACAAGGTTTGTAAAATAGTGTCTTAACTATGAAAGATTTTATAACTCTAGTGATGCTTTCTAGTCTTTATTCAACCAACAGTCCTCTACTAATATGTAGCAGGTCACTTAAGTTCTAGACCCCTGCATTTAAAATTATAATTGATCTACATTTCCACATAAAAAGTACAGTTATATTATCCTTTTCTAAAAAAGAATGCCAAACTACTATATATATAAAATTCCTCTCTAGTACATAATATATTTTACCTTTAATGTAACTATAAATATTTTTAGTAATACATTTTCCCTTAAAAACATCTAATAGGAAAATTTCCAGAAGTTATTTCCCAAACTTTTTAAATCAGGTTATAACTGACATATGACATTTCATTATTTCCAGGTGTACAACGTAACAATTTTCCCTCGGCCTGGCCTGCACCCTCTCACAATCCAGAACACCTCAGGGGATCTCAGACTGCCAGTTTTGGCCCAATCCCCATAGGCCAGGCCAAGGGACCCCACCGGTGCATGAATCCATGCACCAGGCCTCTAGTATACTTATAAGATCTTTGGTTAATCTCTTCCCACCTTCCCCTCTCCCCCTTCCCTCTGAGATTCATCAGTCTGTTCCATGTGTTCATGCCTATGTGTTGAGCGTTTGATCACTGGTGGTCAGTGCACATCATAGCTACCAGTCAAATGGTCAAATGGTTGGATGGTCAAATGATCACTTAGGCTTTTATATACAGAGATTTCAAAATCGTCACCACAATAAGTCTAATTAACATCTTTCACCATATATACAGATACAACATACACCAAATTTTAAATTTTAGAATATAATCTACATTTGAAGCAAGAATAGGAAAACCTCTGTTCTAAAATTGGCATTGCTTACACCAGAAAGATAATTTCATTTTTAATTATAGCAATACAAATTATATTTTAAAGTGAAATATTTTCCCTTTTCATTTCTTCCTTTATGCTTCATCACTGCTGAATTTTAAAAAATGTTAACGTGAAGACTAAAAAAAATCTACTAGGGATGACAGCCTTTAGAGATATTGATAATAATAGCTGACATTTTCAAAGCACTCTGTGATTTACAACTCTTTAATCTAGATTGTCTCTTTAATTATCACAGCACTCCCTAGGAGTTAATAATATTATGTATAATTACTCCCAGTTTAACAATAAGAAAGCTGAGTTAATAAGTAGCAGAATATTAGGAGTGAGGTGTTTGAACTTTAAGTTCAGTACTCTTTCCAAGGCAACTCTCCCCTAGGTAAGCCTACTAGAGGCCCGGTGCACAGATTCGTGCACCAGTGGGGTTCCTCGGCCTGCCCAGCAGGGATCGGGCCGAAACTGGCAGCCGGACATCCCCCAAGGGATCCCAGAATGCGAGAGGGCACTCTGCAAAGTTGCTGTTGCTCAGCAGCTCCGCATTTAGCATCTGCCCCCTGGTGGTCAGTGCACGTCATAGCTACCAGCTGGTTGGGCGGGTGGTTAGGCATTTATATATATAGACTAGAGGCCCGGTGCACAAAAATTTGTGCACTCGGGGGGGAAGGGGGGGTCCCTCAGACCGGCCTGTGCCCTCTCGCAGTCTGGGACCCCTCAGGAGATAATGACCTGCTGGCTTAGGCCTGCTCCTGGGTGGCAGAGGGCAGGCCCAATCCCTAGGTGCAGCCCCTGGTGGGGCTCAGAGCAGGGCTGATTGGGGAGTTGGGGCGCCACCCCCTGTCATGCACAGAGCAGGGCGGATTGGGAGGTTGTGATGCCACCCTCAGTCATGCTCAGGATAGGGCTGATTGGGGGGTTGGGGCACCACCCCCTATCACACTCAAGGCAGGGTCAATGGGGAGGTTGCGGCGCCACCCCCTGTGATGCACAGAGCAGGGCCAATCAGGGGGTTGGGGCGCTGCCCCCTGTCACACACAGAGCAGGGCCAATCAGGGGGTTGGGGCAGTGCCCCCCCCCCGTCACGTACAGAGCAGGGCCCATCAGGGGGTTGGGGAGCTCCCCCCTGTCATTCACAGAGTAGGGCCGATAGGGGAGTTAGGGCACCGCCCCCTGTCACACACACAGCAGGGCGGATCAGGGGGTTGGGGCGCTGCCCTCTATCACCCACAGAGCAGGGCCGATCAGGGGGTTGGGGCGATGCCACTGTCACACTCAGGGCAGGGCCGATGGGGAGGTTATGGCTCTACCCCGTCACACACAGAGCAGGGCCCATGGGAGGGGGGGGGTTGGGGCGCCACCCCCTGTCACACACAGAGCAGGGCTGATCAGGGGGTTGGGACGCCACACCCTGTCATACACAGAGCCGCAGAGGAATCAGGGAGTTTGGGCGCTGCACCCTGTCATGCTGATCTGGTGCCAGGAGGCCTTGCGGCTCCACTGATCCCGGTGCTGGGAGGCATATTACCCTTTTACTATATAGGATAGAGGCCTGGGGGCCGGGCTGGTTTGCCCTGAAGGGTGTCCTGGATCAGGGTAGGGGTCCCCACTGGGGTGCCTGGCCAGTCTGGGTGAGGGGCTGAGGGCTGCTTTCAGGCTGGCGGTTTTGACTGCTTTCAGGCTGGCAGGAAGCTCCCAACCACTCCTTTTTTTCTTTTCTTTTTTTCTCCTGGGCCAGCTTTAGCTCTGGCTCTAGCTCTGAGGCTTCCGCTGCTGGTTTGTTTGCCGTTCTATAATCGAAACAATCTATAACTTCAGCTCTGAGATCCCAGCCGGCTATATTTGTTAGAATGTTTCAAACTGCCAGCTCAGAGGCCGGCAAGTCAGGCGGGGAACGTTGGAGTCTGCAGTCACTGGAGCAAGCAAGCCTCATGTTCGCTTCCAGCTGCCTGGCTGCCGGCCGCCATCTTGGCTGACAGTTAATTTGCATAAGGATACGCTGATTAGCCAATGGGAAGGGTAGCGGTCGTACGACAATTACCATTTTTCTCTTTTATTAGTGTAGATAGCTTTCTGATCTCTCTTATTTTTCTCAATATATCATTAAATACTAACAGTATAATCAAGACAATATATAATCTATATGTAGCCTGATACTTCTAGATATCAAATATTATTTATCATTAGAAAAGTATTTAATATCTATACTTATCTTGCTTTAAAAAATAGCCTTAATCCTAAGAGAAAAAACTTTAGGGTAAATTACATGAAGGGAATCCCATGTTTATCACTGATTCCTATTGGAAAAAATATCCTCATAAGTCAAATTAAAAAAACCTGTGTGATGGAACATTACAATTTAGAGCAAACTTGGAGCACAACAGATATAACTTATGAAATTTTTAAACAAAAGTTCACTCTTCATTTTCTGAGAATGTCGCCAATAGAATTAGGCGACAGGGACATACTTCACCAAAATGCCCTGTGAAAAGACAATGTGCTTAATATTCATTCAGTGATATAATTAGGCATCTATTAAGGGTCAATCATCTTTCCTTCAACTCTTCTATGTTAGGTAGATTAGAGCAAATAAGTATTTTCCTTTTCTAATTTATTCAAGTTTAATTGTATCAAATAAGATACATTTGAGAGATAATCATAAGTTGTTGAAACTAAAACTATATATTAGTAAAATTGAGTACATTTTAGTAATCTTTTCATAAATAGAAACTAGAAGCAGATTTAATTTGAGTAATATCTGTTTTAATCATGGTTTTTCAACATTGAGTTAGTCATTTCACTGCTAATAGTTTATATGGTGTTAATTATAATAAATAAAATATTAGTTAACAACTTTCACCATATAAACAACCAATAATCAACAAGGATTATTTAATGTTACTGGGGCAAAATTCATTGTACAAAGAGGCTCCATTCAAAAGAAAATTAGCAAACTCAAGCAATAATTCAAAGGCTTCAGGAACTGAAACAGTACACCAGGCAGCACTCTGAAAAAAAACTGCTGGTCGAATTCCCAGTGCTTCCATTCGGTGTCTATACAAAGTCACAGTGAGTGTCAGAGCCAACAGCGTAAATCACTTCTGAGAAATGGAACTGAGAATAGATAGAATGCTGGTTCTAGTAACATATTATTTTGTGGGTCATCATACACTTGTCTAAAATGTAAAATGCCAAATAGTACATTCTATGATATTTTGTGTATCTATTTTTTTTGTTTTAATATGATTCTTTAACAAAGGAAGCCTCTTTTATTATGTTAATAAACATTAATGAGCAATGTTTGATCTGTCTCTACTCCATATCTAAGCATTGATTTTCCATCTAACATTGTCTTAGAGGAGAGTCACACAGGTCAACACATTTACATATTTGTCTTTATCAGAATAACACTGTTTATCTAAATTTGTTCACCTAAAATTGCATGGCTTCCATTAGTTTTAGAAAAAAAGAAAGATGTGGAGAGGTTTCACTGTTAAGTGTTTCCTCTCTGTATAAATCATGCTATAAAATTGCTAAATAACAGTTTCCTTTGGAGAATTTTTGAATGCTAAAATCCCTCTATCAGAAATATACTAGTTTCTTCCTTCCTCTGTGTTTCCTATAATTTTATGATTTTTTTCAGAAATCAGCTTATCCTCACAGGGTAAAATTTGACAAACCATGAAAAGATTATCAAAATACAAAAGGAAGTGAATGCTATATAACAAATTAACCACCTCCTACACAGCCCCCTGCATTCTACTCTTGTTGATGAGTTGATCTGGTCATATGTTCAATTAATGTGCTAGTGACAGCTTTCACATTCTTTCAAACTAGAACTTAAATATAATTCAGTTTTCCAGAATTAAAGGTCTGGTACATTAACTGCTGTCCACATATTAGCCTCATTCAACTCTTTACTTTTATTTAGTCCAAAATAAAATGAGGGGGGGAAAAAGTCATTTAAAAATTAACATACTCAGCTGCCTGTTTCCAGTGCTTCAAGTCTTTCTTCAAATTTCTGTTTTCATTTTCTAAAACCATATTCTGAGTATAGACATCTGGAACATCCCCAACTTCTTTCAGTTTGGTTACTCCCTTCTGTATCAATTCATACCTAGGATAAAATGAAAGAAAAAAAAAAGGCTTTAAGTTGTTTCTTTCAACTAAACTGCTATATTTATGTACCATTCAAAACATTAATTCTGGGGGAAAGTTTATAGAAATTATTTGTAATATTACTTTATAAATTAAAATGTCAACATTCATAATATATTTTTAAATAATAATTAATAAATTGCTGGGTTCAAATATCATCATGGTGCATAAAATATACCTGAATATCTCCTATGTTTCATGCACTAATGTTGACACTGGTAAAATGAACAAAATGGTTCAATGCTCTGTCTAATGAAGTTTCCATTCTAGCGTGGATGGTGATAGGTTCTATATGAAGTAAAATAAGCAGGGTAACAGGGAAAGAGAGACTGAATTGGAGGGTGGTGGTGGTGTTGACATATTCTATATAGGATGGCCAGAGAAAATATCACTATGGCTGACAAAGAGCAATTTGAGCAGAGAACTGAAGGAAATGAGAGACTAACCAGTGATGGCGAACCTATGACACGCGTGTCAGAGGTGACACGCTAACTCATTTTTTTGGTTGATTTTTCTTTGTTAAATGGCATTTAAATATATAAAATAAATATCAAAAATATAAGTCTTTGTTTTACTATGGCTTCAAATATCAAAAAATTTCTATATGTGACACAGCACCAGAGTTAAGTTAGGGTTTTTCAAAATGCTGACACGCCGAGCTCAAAAGGTTTGCCATCACTGGATTAAGCCATGTGGATATGTGGGAGAGTATTCTTGGCGGATAGAAAGAATTGTAAAGGCTCTGAGACAAGGAAGTGCTTGGCATGTACAATAAAGAGAGAAAAGCCAGTCTATGGAGAGTTATCTCACGTAAGAGATGGGTCAAGGAGACAGCAGGAGCCAGAAAAAGGAATGCGATTTTACTCTGAATCAGGCTGAAGCCACGGGTAGGCTTTCAGAGATGGGGGACACTCTCTCACACCTGCTCTAGTTTCTCTAAACTAAGTTGGAGGAGCAAAAGTCGAATCAGAGAGACTAGCTCAGAGCCTGCTACCATAGTCCGAGAGAGAGAACGGTGGCATGAACAAAGTTGGTAGCAGAGGAGATTAGGAAAAATGGGCCCCTTCTGGACATGCTGTAAAGGTGGAGCCAACAGGATTTTCTTATAGATCAGCTGTCAGGGGATGGTTAGAAAGAGAAGTCCAGGCTGATTCCAAGGTTTCTGGGTGAGCAACAGATAGCCATTTACTGATACAGGGACAAATGCCATAGGAACTGGATGATTAAAGAAATCAAGGAATTGTTCTTAGTCATGTTAAATGCAATATGTCTTCTGGACAATCAAGTGAAGAAGAATACTGGATATACATGTCCAGAGTTCAGGAAAAATGTCAGGACATGCACTTTAACTTTGGGAATCATCAGTGAATAGATACTATTTAAAGTCACAAGACTGGATGAGGCCAGCTAGGGAGTGCATGTAGAGAAGTGAAGAAGTCCTAGGACTGTTTAAGAATGGGAAGAAAAGGAAATACTACTACATAGAGACTAAACAAGAGAAGAAGCCGCGAAGTAATGGGAGAATATGAGAGTTGTGGCTCAGGAACCAAGTGAATACAGTGCTGCAAGGAAGAAATGAACGACAGTGACAAACGCCACAAGGAGGGTGAATAAGAGGAATACTGAGGATCAGTTGCTCAATCTGGCAAAGCGAAGTCACCGAAAATGGTTTCAGGAGCGTCATGGAGATGAAAGTGAAACCAGAGCAGGTATGAGAGAGTTGGAAAGGAGGAAGTGGCACCAAGCTCTTCCAGGGATACATGCTATAAAGCAGAGCCAAGAAATCAAGATGAACCTAGAAGAGGATATGGAGTTCAGGGAATGTTTTTATTTCTCTTTTTTAAAATACATGACACATGTTATTGCACATCTGTATGCTCATGGGAATGATCTAGCAGAAAGGGGAAAAGCTAAAAGTGCAGTAAGGAGAGGGGGCAATTGGAGGAGCAATGTCCTTGAATGAGCCAGAGGAGCTCAGTCCAGGAGGGAAGAGGAGGCCTTAGGTGTCAGGTGGAAGGGGATGGCTGAGGACAGGGGCAGCAGGTTGGGAGAGAGGGAGGCAGGGGTCGTGGTGCTTCTATTTCCTCAGTGAAATAAGGAGAAACATCAGAGAACCATTTATAGATTTGTAAATAATTACAATTTTAATCATTATATGTAGAAATTAATAAAGCTAAATAAAAAACAGAGTAATAAAAACATTTCAAGTAATAAAGTTATTAGTAAACACATCTTTATAAAGCTTGCTACGAATGGGCAGAGCATTCATTTTAAAATGTTTAATTATCAGTATTTTCATATTACAAATCTTAACTTTATTATTATTACACATTAATAGTCATATGTTATTTGAAATAAAAAAAAACAGCAAGAGAAAGGTTAAGATAATTGAGTCAATAGTAAGTAATATTTGCCATGATTTCTAAAACAGCAAACTGATAACCATTTAATCATAAATTCACTTTTTATCCATATTTCAGATGTGATTTATACTTATCTCAGAAGAAAAGGCATAAGGATTGATTGAAGTATTGGACCATAAAGTTTTTCTGAGCATAAAATTGGTTTCAGCAACTTCCTTTATTTAATGCAGAAAGAAATCACTAAAACATTACTTCAGTTAGAAAAAAAAAAGGTGATATAGAATCCTCTAAAATAAACACTATGTAAATAAATTAAGATGTGGTAAAATAAGTAAAAGTCAAACATAACACATATTACAACATCTATATCTAAGACATTCAAAAGTTACTTTACCAAGGAAAATTTATAACATCATGTAAAAATACCGGTTGACTTTAAACTCACTAAAACTAGTATAATACTATTAGGTAATTATAATCTACAACTGGAAATTTCTCAGTAAAATCTGCATATTCCTACATAAGATTTTTGGTTCCGTGTGTGTATTTTATTTTAATTTTTTAAAAAATTTTAATTTATTTCAGAGAGAGGAATGGGGGGAGAGAGAGAAAGAGAGAGAAATATCAATGATGAGAGAGAACCATCGATCCATCAGCTGCCTCCTGCATGCCTCCCTACCCCCATCCCTACCTCAGCCCACCCAACCCTCTCTACCCACCTACCCATGAAGATCCAGCCTGAAATCCAGCATATGTTCTGACCTAGAATAGAACTGTGACCTCTTGGTTCATGGGTCAATGCTCAACCACTAAGCCATACTGGCTGGGCTGTGTGTGTGTATTTTAAAGAAATATCCTAGTCTTCTTTATTCCTTCCTCCTTAGTCACTTCCCTTAGATTAAGACTGAAAACTATTCATATATAAGTATTAGGAACTAGAAATACAATGTACTACCAATAGAATTGCCAATTAATTACTGCCAATAAATTTACATTAAGGTCGATAAACTAATTATAGTTCTATACAAATTGAGTAAATACATATATTTCATGGAGAAAGTGTATAGGCTTTCATAAGATCTGTGTATATACCAAAAGACCTTAAGACCCCCTGCCACAAATGGATACTAATATGCTAGAATTTCAGTGAATATTAAACAGTGCAATAAGAGTAAGCATCATTTTTCCTTGGTGATGACTTTTGTTCCAATAAAATCTTCTTTATGAAAACAAAAGGTGAGCTAGAGTTGGCTCAAGGGTCTTAGTTTGTGGACCCCAAATTAAAAAAATTATTTCAATTACTGTTTGAGAATTGAAAGGACACAAATCAAATTTCAGTACCCAGGTGTGTGTTTTTTTATTTTGAATATTTCTGTTTGTCTGTTTTACAAACTAACAATGGAAAAACCTTGGTTGCAACTCTTTGTAAGATGCAAGAATTCCTGGCAATGATATATGTTTTTCTCCATAATAAGAATGATAGAAGTAATTATTTAACATTCCTATAATCCTATTATGCAGAATATGTAAAGGTTTCTGGTCAATGTCAAAATGTTACATGTGAAATAAAAATATCCAATACAGTATAATCTTAGTACAAACGATGTGCAATCTCATTACAAACTGGCCACCAGGGATAAGGATAAAATTATTAGAACCACAGTACTACTAGACCCAAATAATATGATATTTTAAAATTTTTTTTCTTTCTGATTGTATATTATGCTAAATGGTATGCTTACTTGGGGTTCTAAAATTCCTAGCACAATTGCATTTTCCTGACATTTCATCTCAATTCAAACTGCTAAATCTCAAAGGCCAATATGGCAAACACCTAATTGTTAAGAGTATACTTGGTTCCACATGTCTCCAAGGGGATCATGTCACACTTTAGACTGGCCAAACATGTAAGCACCACATGTCCTATTCTCAGAAGAAGAGAAGGTAATTGAACCACATTAATCTTTCATTTCATTAGTACCGCAAATTAACCATCTGTCTGCGTATACAAAAATATATTTCTAATACATTTGTAATTATTTTAGGGAGATTTTTATAAAAAACATTCACATGATTTCCAGATTTAATAGGAACAGTATTATTTTCTTCCATCAAACTTGCTCTTTTCCCTGAATTATAATAATGAAAAATGGTTCTCCTCATTTAACGCATTAACATTAGATGTGCAATTTAAAATAAGAAAACCACCTGGCCAGCGTGGCTCAGTGGTTGAGCATCCATGGTTCAATTCCTGGTCAGGGCACATGCCTGGGTTGCAGGCTGGATCCCCAGTGTGGGGTATGCAGGAAGTAGCCAATCAATGATTCTCTCTCATCATGGATGTTTCTATTCCTCTCCCTCTCCCTTCCTCTCTGAACTCAACATATATATATATTTTTTAAACAAACTGATTTCTTCTATGTGTATGGTCCAAGTAGATGAGAACCAAAAAACAAACAGAAAATAAAAATTACACTACAGTTGGATTAGTAGAAATTACAAATTACCCCTATATTTAAAACTAGGATTAACTAAAAAACATTATAAACATCTTTATATAGCATATTGTTCCCTCTTTCTATAATATGCAATGGCTTTTAAAGATCAAAATTTCATATCTGATTACTTAATAATATTTTGTTAAAGAATAGGACATTGTGCCCACCTGGTTTGGCTCAGTGGATAGAGCATTGGCCTGCTGACTGAAGGGTCCCTGGTTCAATTCCTGTCAAGGGCACATGCCTGGGTTGCGGGCTCAATCCCCAGTAGGGGGCTTTCAGGAAGCAGCCCATCAATGGTTCTCACTCATCATTGATGTTTCTATCTTTCTCTCCCTCTCCCTTCCTCTTTGAAATCATATATATATAATAGGACACTGAAAACATGTCTGGTGACACTCCTGCTGCAGCAAAGGCACAAAGACAGCATGCCTGCTAAAGTTTACAACCAATAAGTTATTAAAATTCAATTATGACAAAAAGAATCTTGTCTTTAGGCATCATTTGAAAATGTTTCCACTTACTTTGTAAATGAAGGAAAACTTACAGAAAATTAATCGATCACCCTAACCGGTTTGGCTCAGTGGATAGAGCGTCAGCCTACGGACTGAAAGGTCCCAGGTTCGATTCCAGTCAAGGGCATGTACCTTGGTTGCAGGCACATCCCCAGTTGGGGGTGTGCAGGAGGCAGCTGATCAATGTTTCTCTCTCATTGATGTTTCTAACTCTCTATCCCTCTCCCTTCTTCTCTGTAAAAATTCAATAAAATATATTAAAAAAAAGGAATTGATCATTTGTGTGAGTAGAGAAAGGCAGGCCATCACACTAGCCTATATAATAAAAGGGTAATATGCAAATTGACCCTAACAGCAGAACGACTGGGAACTACCAGTCACTATGACACTAACTGACTAACAGGGGGCAGACACTCAACATAGGAGCTGCCCCCTGGTGGTCAGTGCACTCCCACATGGGGAGCTCTGCTCAGCCACAAGCCAGGCTGACGGCTGTGAGCACAGTGGCAGTGGCAGGAGCCTCTCCTGCCTCCATGGCAACGCTAAGGATGTCCAACTGTGGAGAGCAGGCCTAAGCCATCAGTTGGACATCCCCCGAGGGCTCCCAGGCTGCCAGAGCAATGTCTGACTGCCAGCTTAGGCTCGATCTCCCGGGGAGCAGGCCTAAGCCGGCAGGTGGACATCCCCCGAGGGATCCCGGACTGTGAGAAGATGCAGGCCAGGTTGAGGGACTCCCCGAGTGCATGAATTTTCATGCACCAGGACTCTAGTAAGTAAAATAAGCAAAGTAGTACTGTTAGTAGGAATTCTTAATGCAGGAAATAAAATCCTTACTAATTATGCAGAAAATATTAGGGAAAGTATTTCATAAAATAGCTTTGTATTATATTATATAACTCCAGGAAATAAATATTCCATTTTCTAGATGTTTAAAAATCACCTAATATTTTTATTTCAGAAAGATGATATTCTGATTATGTGCATATATGTGTTTGAGTGAGGATGTTTGGGTGTGTGGGTGTGTGTGTTTGTATATGTGTGTGTGTGTGTGTTTGTATGTGTGTGTGTGTATATGTGTGTTTGTATGTTGTGGTGTCAGCAGTGGGGATGGGAAAGGTTTCCATCCATTTCATCCATTTTGCATACACTGAGTGACTTCAGTCTTATAAGAGGGTTAAAGTGCACATGTTAAATGTTAGCATTTCTAAGAACTCTATCTACATTATTGTTTACCATTCAGATTGAAAACAATCAAGAGTTCTGGTCATTCCCATTTTGATCAGGAAATTGCAGAGAAAGTCTTCTATTACTTCAGGTACTACGTGCTTTGAAGGAAGAACTGTTTTCTGCTCCTAAAATTTAAATGTGTAATTAATTATTTTGAAAACATCAAATCTTTTATTAATGGCATTGATTCATTTACTAATTTGTTCACTTTTTTCAACTTTTTTTGTTGGGATAGATGATATGGCCCTCAAAACCTAAAATATTGACTGTATGACCTTTTAGAGAACAAATTTGCAAACACCTAAACTTTCAATTATTTCAACTATTTCAATTATTTTTAAACTATTTTCAACTATTTAACTATATTTAACTTTCCCCAAACTATGATCTTTCACTTGCAATCATTAATGAACATTTTAAAAGTCCTCATTGAATAGAGACTATTGCATCCTCTAATATAGAAGAATATATATCTTATTTTTAAACAGATATAATAAAATCATAACAAAAGGAAGTTGGGTTAATAAGCAATAAATATTCTTTGAAACAGAAAGCCCATGGCACAATTAAAATCTAGTTTTTGAAGAAAAAATACTATAGAAATAAAAAACAAATTAGCCCTTGCTGGTTTGGCTTAGTAGATAGAGCATCGGCCTGCAGAAGGAAGGGTCCAAGGTTCAATTCCAGTCAGAGGCATATGCCTGGGTTGCAGGTTGATCCCCAGTAGGGGGCGTGATGAGGCAGCTGGTTAATGAATCTCTCTCATCATTGATATTTCTATCTCTCTCTCCCTCTCCCTTACTCTCTGAAATAAAAAATATATATTTTTAAAAATAGAATACATAATTGATATGCTTGTCATAAAAAGAACCCATATTTAATTTTCAAAGCTAAAGGGCAATATTTGTAAATTTTCTGCATAGCATCATTCCCCCAAAGAACTAAAAAAAAAAAGTATATAGAACTTAAATGAGAGTCAACCAGCTATAAATATGCCAGAAATCTAGAAAGTTAATTATTGCAAGGTTGTGATTTTAAAAAAAATTCTGTAAAATTGATGAGAAGAATTCTGGTATTTGGTGCAGTAGATATGACAGCTACCCCATTGTCTTCCTTGGATTTATCTTTGGATTTACAAATAGATTCCAGCATGATACCAGATACAAAGAAGCAATTATAATTTGGGTCATAATATTTTCATTCTATGACTCTATCCATTCACTTACTCAACTGCTATTCATTTAGTTCCTCCTATGCACCAAGCACTATGTTAGGCATATCTACCTTACTTACCAAGTAATAAAATGAATGAATAATACTTAGTGTATTTTTTAAATCGTTCTTTACTTAATGAGGTAAAGCAAGAGGGAAGATGATGAGCAGTGGATAAACTGCTTATCATTGAAAATGCTGTATTTTAAAACTATTCCTGTAAATTATTGCATTGAGACTTCGCTTTGTGTCTAAATAGAAGGGAACTATATCTATAGGATGCATTAGAAAATGCAGTTTACTATGAGCTAGAGTCCTCCATTTATAACAGAATAAAATCAATTCCAGATTCAAGAACTCCTCTTCTTGAGGTTTTTTGTTTTGTATTGTTTTTTTTCCTTAACAGACAGATATTTTGGAAAGGAGTTACTGGATTTCTAGACAGAAAAAGTCTACAAAATATGAAAAGACTGACACAGGACAGAATATGGAGTGAAGTCTATCACACACTATTTTGCACTGAGGAAGTTAAGTCTGTAACTAAATAAGAATATCACAATTTCCTTCACATTACTTTATCGAAAAAAGTTACAACATTTTTAAAATTCATCCTTCTTAATTAGTGTTGGTATGAAATATTAAGCACTTTAAAATATTTTGTTATCATCATTAAATTGTTATGAACTTTTAAAGTACTTTTTAATATATTTTATTGATTTTTTACAGAGAAGAAGGGAGAGGGATAGAGAGTTAGAAATATCGATGAGAGAGATCGATCAGCTGCCTCCTGCACGCCCACCACTGGGGATGTGCCCGCAACCAACGTACATGCCCTTGACCGGAATCGAACCCGGGACCCTTGAGTCCGCAGGCCGACGCTCTATCCACTGAGCCAAACCGGTTCGGCAATTTTTTTTTTAATTTTATAGGAATGCCATCATTGTATTTACTTTTAACTGGTGGTGTTACAATCATAAAGCATTCTCCACCATATTCTTTAGTGATATTAGTTCATAGGCCTCACAAGGAAAAAAAATATCATAATATATTGGGCATTCCCTATGAGCTAAATATTTCTATGGGGGGTGGGGAGAGGCAAAGACATAGAATGCTTATAAAGCGGATGTAGAATCTTCATACAGTATCAAATTCTGTACATAAGTGTTTCAAATCCTTGGTTTAATCTCCAATTAAACAGGCAGAGTTCTGTGGGATAGTGTCATTTATTTCAGTCATGCAAGAGTGACCACATTGTGGAAAATGATAAACCAAAGAAGAGTACACATGTCTACTTATCTAAAGTGAAGGTTTGATGGCAGAGAAATAGAGGTGATAAAGACATAACAGGTGCTAGGGCTGCATTTAGTAAGTGAAGTACTTGAAATGTAAACAACTTGCAAAACTTCACACAGAAATTTATCACTGGTAAACTGTAGGCTATAGTTATATTCAAACTCACCAAAATTTGAGTATCTGTATCCTGTTCTTGAACCATCTGAATTGCTTTTGCCAGATCCTCTTCACCCTCTGGAATGCTAAAATTGTCATCTGGTATCTAAATCACGGAGAAAGAGGAGGATAGGAAGGGTTAGCAAGAGAATACATTATTTCATTTCAGAACTGATTTTTTCCTCATAAAACAAAGGATCAAAGAAATATATTTTATGTAAGACATCATGTCATTTTGAAGATCTATGACAAATGAATAAATATCAAGCAGGAAGCTTTCTGATTTTCTTTTAAACATCACTCAATGTCACTTCTAATAAACTCAATATTAGCTTATGAGCAACTGCATTAATCTATAATGACAAATACAGACTAACAATTGTGCTGAAAGAAATGTTAGGCCATCTAACTGCCACCATTCTCTCTTCATCCCAGATTTTTCTCCCTCATTACTCTTTCTTTTTTCCCCCAATCTTTAATTTCTTTATTGATTAAGGTATTACATATGTGACATCAGCCCCCATAATACCCCCCCAAACTCATGCTCCCATCTCCCTGTTGTCTGTGTCCATTGGTTGGGCTTGTATGCATGCATACAAGCCCTTTGGTTGATCTCTCCCCCTTATCCCCACCCTCCCATACTTTCCCTCTGAGGTTTGACAGTCTGATCGCTGCTTCTCTGTCTCTGAATCTGTCCCTGTTCATCAGCCTATGTTGTTCACTATATTCCACAAATGAGTGAGATCATGTGGTATTTATCTTTCTCTGACTGGCTTATTTTACTTAGAATAATGCTCTCCAGTTCCATCCATGCTGTTGCAAATGGCAAGATTCCTTCTTTTTACCGCAGCATAGTATTCCATTGTGTAGATGTACATTACTCTTTCTTAACTACTACTAGCAACCACACACCTCTAGTTTATTTAAAAAAATAAAATAAAATTTACTGCCTGAATGTTAAGCTATTGGAAGAATGTAATCAAATCTAAGAATGATATTAATGATAGTTAACACATATTGCATGCTTCTTATGTGCTCATCACAGTTTTAAGGCCTTTACTATTATTTAACTCATTCAGTACTTTCATGTGGTATGTATCAATATAATCTCCATTATACCAGCAGTAATAACAAGCCTGTGTTCTGTGTTTCTCCTGTCTCCTGCTTGCCCAGGCCAGAAATTGCTAGGCCTGCACCCACACAGTTTCATTCACAGCTTCTGCATCCTAGGAGAGTCTCTATCCTCCAAATCCCAGAAATAATGATAGGTCCCGCTGGAGCAATGAATTAAAGGAAAGGTTTTAGACAGTAAGCACCTTAGATAGAAGTAGAGTTAAGTTGGAAGGAAGCATAGGGTCTGTACTCCAGCTAGGTGGTAGAAATTTGGGAAACTCAGCCAAGAGCAGACAGGATTATAGTAAATGCCTATTAGACAGAGAAGACATTCTGTAGTATGGATCCAGAAGGTAGGTGATAAGGAGTTGACTCTGAAGGACAATTAATAAGAAAATACAAATGGCCAGATGTTTTAACCAATCTAAATTTTTTAATGAGAATTTTCATGCCTTAGTCTTAACCAGCTGATATGGCTGAAAAACAAACAACTCTTGCCGAGCCAGCATGGCTCAGTGATAGAGTGTCAACCTATGAATGAGGAGGTTAGGGTTCCATTCTCAGTCAGGGCACATGCCCAGGTTGTGGGCTCTATCCCCAGTAGGGAGCATGTAGGAGGCAGCTGATCAATGATTCTCTCTCATCATTGATGATTCTATTTCTCTTCCTCTCCCTTCCTCTCTAAAATCAATAAAAAATATATGTATATTTTTAAACTAGAAACTCTTAAGAATAAATAAATAAATATATCTCAAGAACATCCATAATAAATTTACAGAGTACTCAAAAAAAATAAAAAAATGACTGAATTTGAAGAGGGCAGTGTAGGTAAATGCATGTACTCACTGCATCCCACAACCACATCAAAATTACAGCTAAAATACAGAACAACTATCATCCTGAACTACTGGAAAGCTGGCTAAATGGAATTCCTACAACTAGAGAAGTAAAGATGAAAGCACACTGAGACTGGTAGAAGGTGTGGAGGCGCAGAATGGGCTGGTGCCACTTTTTTAATTGGGAGGGAGATCATCTCTGCGGAGGCAACTCTGAGGAGCAAGAGGTCCCAGAGCTGGGAAAAGAAGTCCCTAGGGGCAGTAAGAACTACAGGTTGTAAAAACGAGTTCAGATTGGGGTGCAGTGACATAGAGGCTGCTAGAGACCCAGCTGTTCCTCTTAAAAGGCCGGCACCATGAATTGAACTTACAAGGTCCTGCTTCCTCTGAGCTCCAGCACCAGGGTGAGGTTGTGGGGGACACAGACACACACAAGGAGAAATTGGATTGTCTGGCATCTGGGCAGGAACTTGGGGGCAGCTTTCTCCCAGACAGAGATGATTGTTCCTATACTGGAACCTTCCCAATAGCAAGGCTGACTGGCAGCCATTTCTGTTTGCTCTGCCTGGTGATGCCCTAAGACCCTGTCCTCATCCAATTTACAACCCCACACAAGCTGTATAGCAGCTTTTGCATACGAATGGCCTGTCCTTGCTCAAACAAGCTGCAGGTGTGTCAGGGAGCCCCAAACCTATCAATAAAAGGCCCCCAAGACCCAGCACCAGCACCAGCACCAGCCTGCCTTGCTTCACAGCTGGGCCTTGTCTGGGCACTTCCAAACTCAATACAAAGAGGAGGAATCTGCAGATCTCACTGAAGCTACTGCTGGGAGGCCCCAGGCAGTGGCTGACTTTGCACCTCCCTGGAGACCTGAGAGCCAGTGTACCCAGTGGTCAGTGTCAGACCATACCAGATTACAACTCTACACATCCATAAGATACACACTCAAGGAACAGCCTCAGTGAGCACCAATGCCCCACTGAAGCAAGTCCTGCTCAATAAGGGTATCTCCTGCACAGCAGCTCTCCCACTGTAGTTGCAGCTGGGCCTCACAGCCAATTGGCCTAGAAGTCAATTCCTCCCAGTGACACCAACAGCAATCAAGGCTCAACTACAACAAGATTGTGATCACAGCCCAAAAAGGGGTGCACCTAGAGCTCCCAGCTCAGGTGACTGGGGAGGCTGAGCCACTGGGTCCTATAGAACACCTCCTACACAAGGCCACTCTGCCAACTCAAGGAGAAATAGCAGCTCTGCCCAATAACTGGAAACAAACACAGCAAATCAGTCAAAATGCAGAGACAAAGAAACATGTCAGAAATGAAAGAAATGGAAGAAAGCAAATTACTGGATATAGAGTTCAAAACCACGGTTATAGAGTTACTCAAGAATCTTCTAGAAACCTCCAAAAAATGGAAAAGGACCAGAGCAGACATCTGACTAAAAAAAGCATAATATGTAGGGATTCAACAGTAGAGTAGAGGATTCTGAGAATCAAATCAACTATTTTAAATATGAGGAAGCAAAAAACACCCAACCAGAAGAGCAAAAAGAATAAAGAATCCAAACATATGAATATAGTGTAAGGAGCCTCTGGGACAACTTCAAGTGTACCAACATTCATATTATGGGGGTGCCAGAAGAAGAGAGAACACCAGATAATGAAAACCTATTTGAAGAAATAATGACAGAAAATGTCCCCTACCTGGTGAAAGAAATAGACTTACAAGTTTAGGAAGCACAGAGAGTCCCAAACAAGAGGAACCCAAAGAGGACCACACCAAGACACATCATAATTAATATTCCAAGGGATAAACACAAAGAGAGAATCTTAAAAGCAGCAAGAGAAAAGCAGTTGGTTTTCTACAAGGGAATGCCCACATGACTATCAGCTGATTTCTCAACAGAAACTATGCAGGCCAGAAGGGGGTGGCAAGAAATATTCAAAGTGATGAATAGCAAGAACCTACAACCAAGATTAATCTACCCAGCAAAGCTTATCATTTTGAATTAAAGGTTAGATAAAGAGCTTCACAGACAAGAAAAAGCTAAAGTTGTTCATCACCACCAAACATTATATGAAATGTTGAAGGGTATTCTTTAAGAAGAAGAAAAAAAGATCGAAAATATGAACAACAAAATGGCAACAAATACATGCCTATCAATAATTGAATCTAAAAATCAAAATAAACAAATAAGAAATCTAATGAACAGAATAAACTGGTGAATAAAATAGAATCAGAGGCATGGAAATGGAACATACTGCTGATTCTCAGAAGAAAGGGGGGTGGGGGCTGAGAAGAGATTAAACAAAGATTTTATATGCATATACGCATTACCTATGGACATAGACAATAGGGTGGCAAAGGCCTGGGGTGGGGCGAGAACCTGGTGGAGGGGGGCAATAGGGAGCAATAAAGAGGGACATCTGTAATAATCTCAACAATAAAGATTAAAATAAATAATTACCTCTTCATATTCGTAATCATCTTCAGACGGTTCAGTTATGGTGACCTCTGAACATTTTGTCAAGTTTTAATCTCAAAATATATGGAATAAAATGATTACATTTAAAACTGATTTGTCCTTGAAGTGGTAGATCAAAATTTTCATCAATGAAAGTTATTTAAATCTCCACTTTTTTCTTATATATACTTCTCAATTTTAAAATTAAATCCTCTTCTCAGGAAAGGCAGGATACTTTTCAAACAAATATAAACTATATAGTAATTATAATTCAGTAGTTCATAAATTATCAAGAAATAAGCATTAAAATATCAGAAATGATTCTAATTAAAATTCTAACAACATTGCTGGAACACTTTTACAATTATAAGTTAGTCTAATTATAAATGAAAACTTCTACAGTTATTTTGTTTACTTTTCTCTTCAAATGTACAGTTAGTTATGCCAACTTTAAAAGGTATTAAACACTTTAATGCACAGTAATGGTTATGAAAATCAAAGATGAGATTAGCCTAGTTTTCATTTCGCTGCTGGTTATAAGAAATTGTCTCTGTTATTCTGTCTTCCAAGAGTTAGCTGAAGGTGCATATAACAACTTATGTTGTTTGTAATAAGAACTGACAACATAGTATTTAATAGAGGATGGATGCTGTCCTAAGGGTTTTACCTGCATTAACTCATTTCATTCTCATCCTATGTATGAAGCTGGAACCAGCAGTATCTCCATTTTACAGACCAGGCTCAAAGGCACAGACTGCACAGCAAGGACCTAACAAACTGGGAATAAGCCCCAGGACAGCGGTTCTCAACCTGTGGGTCGCGACCCCTTTGGCGGTCGAACGACCCTTTCACAGGGGTCGCCTAAGACCATCCTGCATATCAGATATTTACATTACGGTTCATAACAGTAGCAACATTACAGTTATGAAGTAGCAACGAAAATAATTTTATGGTTGGGTCACAACATGAGGAACTGTATTTAAAGGGCCAGAAGGTTAAGAACCACTGCCCCAGGAGCTTCACTATGCAATACTACCTCTCCTGTTGTTCTGTATGGGTTTTCTGTGTATGGAAATACTTGAGGCTTTTGCCAATTATTTTCCACATAGTTCTAAACCTCTAAAGATAGGTAATACATTCTTTTTTCTTTTTTGTAATACATTCTTGCTACTCAGCCTCATCATAAGCAATAACTCTTTAGTATTTACCTTATTATTTGAAGAGACACATAAACCAATTTCAGTTATAACCAACCCTCAGGACCCAGGTACCTGTCAAAGGGCTGTATTTTACGGTCAAACATGAGTGTCTCTCCCAAAAATATGGTGAAAAGTAATTCAGTTTAAAAAATAAGTAATTCAAAGTAGACTAAGCAACCACACACCAAAAAAAAAAGTTGCATGTCTGCAGTTCATCTCCTGACCTGAAATTCACCCTTACTGAGTACCAGGAGTGAAGTACTTACCTTTCACTAACATCCTACTTAAAGTACTTCCAAATGTGCCCAATGTTCTTTGGCAAAGCCACTCTGATATTTTCAGGTCTTTCTTAAGTTAGAACCTCAGTTCTAGGTACCAAAATCAGTATTTTTTTAAAAACTTATTGCAGTATAACAAACTCCCAAAAACTTTGGGCTTAAAAAAAAAACACCATAACACAATAAGCATCCATTATCTCATGTTTTCTGTGATCAAGAATTCAGTAGTGGCTTAGCTGAAAGATTTTTATTTGGGGTCATTCATGAGGTCTCAGTTGAGGTGGCAGCCAGGGTTGTAGTCGCATGAAGGCTAAACTGAGGGAATAGGATCTATTTCCTGAAGGTTCACTGATATTGTTGTCTGGAGGACTCAGATCTCCCCATGTGGATCTCTCCACAGGCTTCTTAAGTCTCCTTAAGATGTGGAGGCTAGCTACCTCCAGAATAAGCAATCCAAGAAAACAAAGTGGAAGCAACAATTTCTTTTATGAACAGCTACAATATCATATATTCAACATCCAATTGGTTACCCAGGTCAGCCCTATTCAGTATGAGGACACTATACAAGCTCATTTACACCAGCAGGTGGGAATCACTGGGCATCGTTTTGCAGGCTGGCTACTATATTACCTTATAGGGTTTCAAGGGCAGTAAGGAATTAACATATGTAAATCACTTAGAACAGTGCATGGCTTACAGTAAAGGTTACATACTGTGTTCGTTATTATTGTCCACGTTCTGGAAAGAGATGAGTACCTGTGGAAAAATTCTCGTAAGTCTCCCATGGCCCACTTCCCCCATATGTTAAGATAAATGGATGAAAGCTTTCTAAATCTTCCTCCTTCTAAATTTATATTTATCTGACACACTTTCACTTAATGAGATAAAATTTCCCGAATATCAGATACAGGAAGTCAGCCTTTCTTTATTTTTATTGTTGACATTATTTCCCCACCTTTGCCCCCTCCACCTAATTCTCTCCCCACCCCCTTCCCTCTGGCCATCACTACACTGTTGTCTCTGTCTATAGGTTATGCATGTATGTTCTTTGGCTAATCCCTTCATCTTTTGTCCAGTCCCCACGCACCCTCCTTCCCTCTGACAGTGATCAGAACGTTCAATGCCTCTGTTTCTATCTTGTTCATCCTTTTATTTTGTTCATTAGATTCCACATATAAGTGAGATCATTCATTTTTGTTTTTCTAGGACTGGCTTATTTCACTCAGCATAATAATCTCTAGGTCTATCTATGCTGTTGCAAAAAATAAGAGTCAGACTCTCTTTTATGGAAAAGTATGCTCTCTTCTGAGAGACAACTACTAGAAATTGATTTTGTAAGCATTCACCTCTCATTAAGTCTCCTGAAAAGCAATGCTGTCCTTCATCACTGTTCATACCATAAAAAATTCCACAAAAAAGCAAATATTCTATAATTATCTGGATAGACTTTATAATTTCAAATAAAACAACTGCTAACAAATTATTGTGAGGAAGAAAGGTGAAAGCAAAGGTTGCAAAACATAGCAATATGTAGAGGAAAAGCGTGATTTGTTCTAAAAGCTTTGGAAATATCTAGCAACACCTGTATACTCTATCCTGAAAATAATATAACCAACGGATTTTAATCGTTAGTAAAATATTCTGTTTCCACACAATCAAAGGAGACTAAGAAAAAATAGCTATCATTTTGCAGAGCTTAAAAAGTACTATTACATGGAAAATAATCATATTTATTCTCATAACAACCTTGTGAGACTGAATGGCACAGATACACTCATCTTCAAAAAAAAAAAGAAAAGAAAAGAAAAGAAAAGAAAAGAAAAGAAAAGAAAAGAAAAGAAACTGAATCAAATTGAAAAAAACACACAAAAAATGAATAGTTTGGAGTGACAAAGACACGTTTCTTGAATATAAATGTCAAGAATTTTCAACTAAGCCATAGTATCTCTATAGTGACACAATAGGAATGTGCAATTTTTGCTAATATCCTATATAATAAACTCAAATCTAGTTGTTTTCCAAACTCTTAAAAAATAGTACAGACAGCTAAATCAAATCATTTAAATAGCTCAATGTGAATTCCTTAAAGAAGGGAGAAGTACGAAAGGTCTAAAGACCCCAAAATTAAATTAACCAAGGCCAAGAGATTAATGAGACAAAAGATCAGGAAAAGGACAAAACCCAAAATAGGAACTGGTATCCTCTTTGATTGATATTTTTAGTTTCCACAATATGACTTGAACAGAAAATCTTCCCAGAAGCAACTCAGTTGAAATGTGATGTTGCAGTGTTTCTGAGAAATAAATGTGCGTTGGCATGTATGTTGGCATGCATCTGTCTATCTGACTACCTGGCTAGCAACACATGGACAAATGCATGAACAAATCCCAAAATGATACTGTGACAGTTTACAAATATGCATACATTGCAAAATATAAAAATAAATGCATATGGAAATTTGAGAGAAAGGGAAATAAGTAGAAAAACAAGTAAAGATGCAATGCATGCCATGGGTCTCATAATTTTGTGAAATGTAGGCCACAGGTTGGACTATAAGCTTCCCAGCAGTCAGGGTGAAAAGGAGGATATGATTAGATACCAATTCAATATCCATCCAATGAAAACAGATGAATTTCTCAGTAGATGTACAGCAATTTCTGGTTGCAAAGCATGAATAAATTACACTCCCAGATTCTCATGAAGAGGACACTGTAGGTTGTACAGATACGGATCCCCTTGGCCCTCGGGATGCCAGAAAGACAGCGTAAAGCAGAATCTGACAGAATACCATGTATGGGAAGCACTACTTTAGAGGCAGAATTGCCAGAGTGGAAATAGACAATCCATCAGAATTGTCTGAAAGATAAAACCTTCACAGATGAGAAAGTTTCCCAGTAAAAGTAGAACCACAGTAATCAAATCTCCTAGGTGAGCTTATTCTCCAGGAAATGTCCCTACAATTAAGCTGGTCACAATTCTCATGCGATTTTTTCCCCCCACTGTAGAATAATAAGCTGGCATCTGGCTTAAAATCAGTTCATTAATGCCAAGCTGACTCTGGGCCCTTACAAAGCTCCCTTCCCTTTATCTACCTCGTATTCCTTCAAAGAACATCACTGAACTCCAGTTCTGAAAATCACTTTTTCCAGCCTGTTCCCCTCAGATCTGGTTCTTGCCTTTCGGCCTGTTTGAGCTTAACTTGACACTTATCCTGGGCCTGGTTTGCTAGTCTGCTCTTGCCGAGGCTACTATCTGTGGCTCCCCTTTGCTGCCCGGTCTGCAGCCACAGTCTCTCACACCGCCTACTTCCAAGCCAGGTTCTGTGTCCTAGAGTCATAGCCTGGACTCAGACCAGGGTCCCACTTCTCCATATCTCCCCTTGCCCTGGCAGGAATGTAATAGTATTTGTGAGTTTGCATAGCATGACTCAGCTCCCTGGTACTTGGTCAACACAGGTGAACTAATGGGCACTCTTTGCACTAGCAGAATCTTCACTAGATCCTGACCATCTAGATATTATCAGAAAACGGACAACAGGCATCCACACTGAAACTGCCAGGGAGCCGGACACCCATCACAGACCTACAGGAGACACAACAGCAGGAAGCCTGAGAAGTATCTCAGCTGGTCGAGTGGAGCAGAGCTTGAGGTGCCACTTGTTATGATGCTGTCACAAATAAGGTTCTGCAAAAGGACCACAGATACAAGCAGCATATGGCATTGCTCACACACTCGTCTCTCCCACTACCACATTTATAGGTCGTGATCACTGCCAGCAGCCGCATCTCCATAAAGAACTGGAGTGAAACATATAGCTAATTATATTTTCCATGATTTCCCAAAGCTGCTATAGGCAGAAATTGCTTTGTAATCTTTGCCATCACTGCAGAGCCAATGTACACAGAGGCAATCGAAAATCTAGGTTGGATCCTCCATAATCAACATTTTACTTACTAAACTGAAATCAAAGAAAAGTGCTATAAATAGCAAACATCATAGTGACGTTCCCTTCCTTAGGAATTCCAGTTTAAATAAAGCAAGTTAGCTGAATAATGTAAACCAAACATAGGAAATAACTGGCATGCTGGCTACCACTTTGCCCAATGTTTGCTTCCTGCAGTCTTTCCCACCGAGTCTTCATTAGGCCTCAGAATTCTTATTAACACACATACCAGGAAGCCACTACCATTTCAGTTGCATTGCCCAGAATGGAAATGTATTGGCCACCCTTGCCCTGGACAGCTGCGGCAACTGGAAAATACCTCTTTCTACATATAAGACTCATATAAGACTTACACAGTGGGTGGCGGTGTAAGCTTTCCAATTTGTAAGCCAGTAGATACACAAAGATATCAACATATTGTATGTCTGTCTGAAAATATAAGGGTAAAGGTTAAGATGTTTGCCTATAGCCTTGCTACTCCTATTACAGTTCTTACCAGCAGCTCCTGCGAGCTTGTTAGCAATGCTAAGTCTCAGCCCTGACCTGGACTTACTGAATTAAAACCTTCACTTAAAGATCCATATCTGTGATTCATATGCACATTAAAGTTTGCTTCAACTAGAGGACACAGAACAAAACACATTTCTTTTCTCTCCAAATAGCCTATGACTTTCCTGCATGTAAAATTCAGCACTCTGGGCTTAGTAACATGCCTCCTGGTCTAGATTCTACATTCAGATTGTCTGTCCTTTTTATTTGACTGTATGTAGGGTGCCACTAAGTGCCCGTGTGCAAATTCAGTATTGCAATGACAATAAATACGCAACTTGAGTACATAATGATAATATTGAGGATTTTACAGTATCTTTTCGTTTAATACTATAAACATTCCAGAGAAGTAACGTAACAGAGAGAAGAAATTTTAAAATGTTAAGAAGAATAAAATATTTTTAAATGACAAAAGTTCAATTTTAATTAAACAAAGTTATCAGTGAACATTACACTATTGTAATGAAAGACTGGCTAGGAATGTCACTTAAAAAGACAAGCATCTATCTTAGATGAGTATCGATTTAGTGTGATCACCGTATTTCAGGGTCTGGAATCCTTAATTTTGCATTTTCACACACAGTTAAGTTTGGAGCTGCCTCGAAGGACTGGCTTAACTCACTCAATCCTCAGAAATTGCTGTTTAGAGATTGCTGTAGGGACCAGAGGACACATTTTCAGTAGCCAGTAAACTTATTTATGTCCACAGTCTCATGGGCCAAATTCTTAGTGTTAGAATGCCTAGAAAGATGATATAATAATCAAAGGCTAGTTGGGGAGCAGAGAATCACCACAAAGGGGGTAGATAACAAAAATGACATTCTGTGGGCCTCCCTTTCCTAGAGTCATGTATTCCATTCCTTGAACAAGGTCTTTCTCTAGACAGGTAGCAACAAAATCAATTAAGCCTTAGCTTTCTTAGTACAATTCATTCCTGTCGGCATCTCCCAACTGGAATCGGGCTTTCCCAAATGTCTCCAGCCACACATTGATAGGCAGCCCGTGGGAACTACTGCAACTGAAAACCTCACCCAAGTGGTATTGATTTCTAATAGAGGGTTCATTTGCAAAAGACAATCAACCTGCATTAAATTCCACCTATGAGTGAAATCATATGGTCCTTGTTCTCTGACTGGCTTGTTTCACTTAGCACAATGTTCTCCAGGTCTATCCGTGCCATCCCAAAGGGTAAACAAAATGAACTAACAAGCGAAATAGAGAAAAACTCATAGAGAGCAGGCTGATAGCTCGGGGGTTATGGGGGGAGCAGGGGAGAGTGGGTATTGAGCAAAAAAAGAAAAAATGAAAGAAAAAACTCATAGACCTAGACAATAGTGTGGTGATTCTGGGAGGAGGGAGAGAGAAGTGGAAAAGGGTATGTGAGAGATAAATGATGATGGAAAAATCAAGGGGAAAAAAAGGGAAAAGACAACCAACCTTCTTTGCAAATTCTGGAGATATCGACGTGGTCCTTTACAGATCACTTAGTTAAAATCTAGCCTTATATTCCACAATGCTGCAAATACCTTTTTTATGAAGAGTTCTCCAAAGGACCTATGCACTCCATGACCACATTTCTTAAAGCTCTGGCGATAGCTAAATAAGGACTATGTCATGTATATTTGTATCTCATCTTTTGAAAGTTTAAAACATAAAAGCAATGATATTGTGAAGTGCTTCAGAAGAGAAACAGGTGTCACTATTATAGCTAGGAGGTTACAAAGGAGGGGTGTTGCAGGGGTAAGAAATAGTTTTTGTTTCCTGAATACATTCTCTACCCTGTTGTAAAGAATGTGGGGACTTTATTGATGAAGCCATTCTCCCCATGATGGCTCCTGGCTGTGTTTCTGGTTTGGGCCACATTAATGTGTACATGTTCTTCATGTGTAAATGTTTAAAAGCAAAGAAAAAGCTGATTTCCTGGAGAATTTGAGTCAACACCTTTCAAAGCCTTGCTCAATATTGATAGCTTGTTGTCTAGTGTTCTAGGAGCATCTGTTCAGTCATAAATAAAGTCCAGCGCTAGATGCGGTAGATTAGAAGTGATAAAGTGTACGTGCAAAGTAGAGAACATCAGATTTCTGATTCATTTGTGCTTATTATAGCTTTTATTTATCCACTGCAATAGCTCAATTAAATTACCTGAGAGCTAAAGACTTTAAACCCAAGAAAGTCTCACTTCAGCAACTATCATAATTGCCTTAAGAAACAATGTCAAATAACATTATACAGTCAACTCTTAATTATGCACGTTAGGAGAGCCCAGGGATACTGGGATACTTGGCATTCAGAAGTAATCCTCAAACCTAAGAGTTAAGTCTCCCCCATGTCTAAACCTTACCTGAACGTTGCACTGAATGTAGAAAAATTGACTGGTTAAATGTTTAGCTTTGTTATCCCCTGACTACTCTTTGGTTGAAAGCCAAAACAGTAGTCAGTCAAGCAAAGAGAGATGAAAGGAAAGCAAAGGGCCTAGGTAATTCCCAAACTAGATAATGAAATTATGAAAACTTGGAGTTGCTTATATTTGCAAGTGTGATTATCAAGAGAAATCTTGATAGGTTTTGTGCAAAATGCTACATGCTGGCAGTTGTGACTCAGTGAACCCCCTGTCAATTAAGTGAACACAGATTTCATTGCTGAAAATTGTGCTATCTTGGAGTCCCACCATTTATTTCACAAAAATGTTGCAAAAAGTTACCTCGCTATGTCAATAATTATGATAACAATTAACTATGTGTTACAGAAATCATTTCAATGCAGACAAAAATGGTAAGATGCCTGATGACCATTCACTAGCAAGGATACTGGGTAACTTTATACTTGATGTAGATTGCTCTGGAAAAAAAAAGTTGACTTGTTTTTTAATTTAAAAAGGACTATTACTCTAAAAAAGCTTGACAGAGCTATGAAAACAAAATATAAAACTTCATTTAAGAACTAAAACACCCACATATCCCATTCAAATCAATTTCTAAACTCTTCAAACTTATACGCCTGGAAAGATCATGCTTGCCTCCAGTAGAATGCTGCATACTTCCTTTGATCTTTTCACCCAAGTTCCTCAGAGTCCCCGCAGCAGGGATGTGTACTGAGCCTGAGTCCGACAGGTTAATCAGTTTGCCAAAGCTCACAACCATTGAGCTTCAGAGAACCATTGCTGAGTCTCTGAAGTCTTGAATTAGAGCTGGAGTGACTATAGTGGGACAAATATATATACATATATACATACATACATAACAGGTAGATTTGGGAGTTTCCTTGATATCTGAGAATAAAACAGATAAACCATCTCTGTTTTACCTGCCGGAAGAAAGGAATAGATATCTTTTTTTCTCATGAAACCTCCCATCAGTACAATGAATCTATATGCCTCGAGGAGAGCTGAAAAGATTGTTGTAGTATTTTAATCCTCATCTTAGGATATGTTTTACTGATTTTAGAGAGAGGGAGGGAGGGAGGGAGGGCGGGAGAGAGAGAGAAACATCGATCTGTTGCCACCCATAACCCACCAGGGATCGAAGGGAGCTCAAAAGTTTTATACAAGAAATAGTTAACTTAATTATCCACATATGGCTATTCAGTTTTTTGCTATTTCTATTGATAATTGCTCATCATTTTCTGGCTTTCTCCCAACACCTCTGAGCCCTGTCAGCTCTCCAGGATATTATTTAGTTGCTAAAGAAGAAAAAAACAACCAAACGTATTTATTATTAAAAAGCCAAAATTGAAACTATCCAGGAAGTTGATGCTATCAAATCTTTTTAAGCATTGGATACAGGTGGGACACTCTGAGCTTCAGCTCCTTAAAAGCCCAAAGACAGAGGATTCCCTAGTCTCCAAACTTTCTTGACCAATTCCTTCCGAATTCTGAAAGCTTGGGGAAAACACTGGGCCCAAACGAGGGTTGGATTAATTTGTTGTTCCACCTTCACACAAAACTTTTATCCAAAGTTTACTCTGATAACTATCTAAGGGGGTTTCAGTGGCAGAAAAGCCAGCTTGAGCTCCAACTGGGTAGAATCGGGGCCCCAAGCCTCCAGGGCGCCCCCAGTGGAGAGCTCGGGCCCTGGCCCCTAATACCCGTTACTGCAGCCGGCGCCTGGGGCCGCGCCCATACGGGAAGGATACGCTCCAGGTAGTAGGTCCCCTCTGCCATGTCCGAGGCGTCCCCGCCAGCCGCCGAGCCCATGCCCAAAGCTTCTTCCAGAGCCCGCAGGGGCGAGGTGGGCACCCCTTGCTGAGCAGCCATCGGGGCGCTCTGGGCCGTGCCCCCCGCCTGTGCACCGCGTTCCTAGGAGCAACGTCGTCGATGATGCCTGCCAACGACCCCACGCAGCTGTCGCGAGAGCCTGACACTCCATCACCCCTCCCACCAGGCCAGCTCCGGACACGGAAGGGCTGCCCAGCGACACTCCTTGGTGCCCTCTGAGCGTCCCGGGTTACCACGGCAACGTCGTTGCCTAGTTACCCTGAGCGTTCCGAGGCCAAAGCAGTGGGCTTGGATTACACACATTTTCTTAAGGGGCAGCTTGGTTTTCTTTAGGTTTGACCTTAACATTTCTTACTTTATTTCTTCCCTAAATTGCCTTTCTCTTGAATCTTACATATCCATCACCAGTCTCCGGATTTTAGATATGTGTAGAGAGTCCCATTATCTCCAGGGAAAAGGAAGATTCTCAGTGCCTGGGGCGGTGGGGCGGTGGGGCAGTGGGGGTAGGGGGGGAAGGGGGGAGAGGGAGGAGGCGGCTAGAAATCATGATTGAGAGACTGACCCTGGGGAAACTACCATCCTCAGACGCTTAGCAACAAAGAAATGGGGTGCTTGACTTAGTTGAATTCATTCTTGTGCTCCTTTAAAACATTTATCTGGACATCTGTCTTGACTTTGATTTAGTACACTGGGACTTGGACTAGTATTTGGAGCGTTGTTTCTTGTCAAGGTAAAGCCACTTTCATAAGAATTATGAGGTACAAATGGCTCTAACATAATGTATAATAAGTGGTGTTTGCCCAATCATGTGCAGTCCTTTGCTATGACGGGATCTCCCGCAGATTTATATTGCATATATATCAGAGGCAAGCATCTGCTGGGTCCTTTTCTTTGAAGATTCTTTTTTATTCTACATTTCTTGATAAAAAAGTGATTATTCATCTAAAGCGTTCTTGCAAGGGGTAAAACAACAAAAAGAATTAACACGCACCAGGCACATTGTAGACACTAAAAAGTGTTTCTATTGAAGTTAATTGTTTTATTTTAAATAATCAAGGGTCACAGACATAGTATTTGGAGAATTCATTCCTGGTATTTTTTTTTTAATAACCTACTCTTTGTCCTTTATGCCTCATATCAAACAAATCCAGAGTGCTCATCAAATGCAAGGAACAATTGTAAGAGGCTGAAAACACAGGAAAAGAACTCTGAAATTGGGGGATCCACTGCTTTCATAAAAAGCCTGCTCCTTGTTCAAAGCGGGGGCACTACCCCATCCTTCAAGGTGGTTTCCTGTAAACACAAGACTGAGAAATGGCCTGGGTAAGCAGAGGCACTTCAGCAAAGGCATGTCTGAGCATGAGGAAACCAGCAAAGGCATGTAGGAGCAGGAGGAAACCAGCAAAGGCATGTAGGAACATGAGGAAACCATGGAGAAGAATTTCTCTGAACAGTTAATGTTTACTTCGATTTTTTTTCTTTTGTTTGTTACAATGTCTCTAATTTTTAGCTGTAGTAGATCATGTTCTACAGATAGGTTTACATCCTGGCTCTTTGTGTGACCTTAATGAACTTCAGCTCTCTGGGCCTTACTTTCCTTTTCTCTAAAACTGAGACTTTAATACCCACCTCACTGAAATATAAAGAGTAAATGAAATATGTAAAAAGCACTTAGCATTATTATAATGTCCGGTATATAACATCTTTTCAATAAAAATTGTAAGTGACATGCTGATTCAAAATTGGACGTTATATTTGTAAGGAACTTACATATATAAGAACATTTTTAAGACAAAACTCAAATACTTTTAGAAATATACAGCACTCAAAGGGGGGAAATGTTAATAGAGGCATAATTATTTTCTGATGTCAAGTATCCACTGCTTAAGGTAGAGAAGAGGTGGGAATGATTCTTGTCAAAAGAGCTAAAAAAAATAAAATAAAAAGTCTTGTAACTCAAAAATGTATCACTGCTGCACTCCTCCAAAAACATTTTTAATTCTAGAAGACTGGTTCTCTAAGGGTTTCGAATTACCAGAGTTCAAATTCGGAGTTCCCAATTTCATGTCTATTTCATGGAATTTAAATTTGGATGTCACCCAAGATGTGTATAGTTCAACTACAATTTGAACACGTCACAGGAACCTAAACAGCAGTGAATTTCAAAATTCAAATTAGAAGCATCTTTACTATTGTATATTGTAAACCTTTAAATCTCCACAATGGATGGGTAATAGTATTTAAAGCCATAAAATAAAAACAATAATCTTAAATATAAACAGAACCAATAAAATATAAACAGATTTAACCTTCAGATTAAAAAAAATGAAATGTGGTCTTTTGTGGTGATTGCTAGTATCTTAAAACTAGTATGTCTTTACAAGAGATTAATTTAAAAATAATCTTTTTCCATCGAATTTTCTTATTTGTTAATTGCTGGTGTAATTTAAAAAGTGGTGTGAAAGCCTTACTAAGAAAAAACAGAAACTCCACATCATACTGGAGGTTTGAGATGTTTTATTGTTGTTGTATTTAATATATGTTTATTGATTTCAGAGAGAGAGAGAGAGAGAGAGAGAGAGAGAGAGAGAGAGAAACATCAATGATGAGATAAAATCATTGATTGGCTGCCTCCTACACATCTCCTACTAGGGACTTAGCTGGAAACCCAGTCATGTGCCCTTGACCAGTACCGAACCCTTCAGTTCGCAGGCCAATTCCTCTTATCCACTGAGCCAAACCAGCTAGGGCTGGAGGTTTGAATTTTAATGCTTTTCTATAGTCCTTCCATCCTATAGTGTTTTTTTTTTCTTTTTAAAAATATTTTACAAATTTCCTTGAAGTGGAAAAAAAGAAAGTGCCTTAACATTTTGATGAATGAACAACAATCTATCTAGTTTTCCTTTGAATATATTCCTAAAAGAGGTAAATAAAGAAAACCAATGGAGACAGGCAAAATGAAATAACAATCACAAAGGACAAAGATTTTATTTCCTTCATAACTAAATGTTCCATTTTTATAAAAGTGAAATTAATTTTAAAAGAAAAACCAGAAAGTAATCTTACAATGAATTTATTCTTTACATTTGTAGTTTCAAAGCAGAGAATATTCATGCAAAAATATAGTAAAATACTATTCAATTTTCAGAAGTTATGGTTGTTCATTTGCTGATGCATTTTTTAAAACTACCTTATTTTATTTCAAAACCTAAGTGTAGCCAGTTTTAAATTTTTAGAATTCATATAAGTAGTGGTAATTGACTGTAGTAGAAATTATCATTTTCAAAATTGCAGCTATATTTTTCTTCCTTTCTTTTTTTAGTATCAACCACTTGAAAATCCATATCTCTGATGTTTTTAGCATGTCCACAATTATCTACACCACTAGAAATAAAGAAGGAAGAAGAAAACAAGCATAAAGGGAAAAAAGAGAAGAGAAGGGAAGGGGAAGGGAGGGGAGAAGAAGGGAAGGAGAGAGGAGGGGAGGGGAGGGGAGGGGAAGGAAGGCCTTAGCATATCAATTTTGTCACAAATATTTGTCTACATTTATCATTTTGTTATTGACATCTTTTATACTATAGTTTGAAATTTTAAAAATTCAATTTTCCTATAGTAAATTATGGCAACATTTTCTTAAATGTTTTCTGGGTTTACAGTCTTGATTAGTAATATTTTGCCAGCCCTAGCCAGTTTGGCTCAGTGGATAGAGCTTCAGCCTGTGGACCAGAAGATCCCTGTTCACATGTACCTTGGTTTCAGGTGCCTCCCCAGCCCAGGCCCTGGTCAGGGCTCCTGCAGTAGGTAACAAATGGATGTGTTTCTCTCACATCAATGTTTCTCTCTGTCTTTCCCTCTCTCTTCCACTTTCCCTAAAAATCAATGGGAAAATATCCTCAGTGAGGATTTTTTTTAAAAAAAGAATATTTTGCCAAAATTGTATATATTATAAGCACACTTCTGAATTTTAAAAACTTTCAATGTTCTTCTATTTTCTTTTTTGATATTTAAACTAGAGGCCAGGTGCACGAATTCGTGCACAGGTGGGGTCCCTCAGCCTGGCTGGCGACCGGTTGTTCAGTCACACAGACTTTGATATATATAGATAGTTAATTCATCTGGAGTTTATTTTTATGTAGGGGATAAAATAGATTCCAATTTTATTTCTTCCAGATGGATAGCCATTAAAGCAGAACTTTAAAAAAATTATCTATTCCCATCAAATATATCATTTTATATATTCAATTCTTATTTTAATAACATTTATGAAATACTGTATACCTGTAGCTTGTCTGCTTCTGTACCAATACCATATTGATTTGTGCTTAGTGTATTTTTGTTGTTGATGTCCTGCTATCTCCAACAATTAAGTCCCTTTTCCTTTTCCTCTTTTATTTCTAGCTCATTTTAGGCAATTAATATTATTTTAAACAAGCCCCCTTTTCCTACAAAAGCACATTGAGATTCTAAAGCACTGCAATATATATATATTTATCTTAGAAGAATTGACTAAAAAAAAAAAAGTTTTCCTGTCCAAAGACATAGAAACCATTCCATTTTTTCAATTTTATTTTATGTCTTTCAATTATATTTTATATTTTTATATCATGAAATATTTCAAACATATATAAAAGTCTGACAAATCATTTACTATGTCCCTTTTACAGAGATTAGATGCTTGCTTTTGAGAAAATATTTTACATATAACAACTCCTAGATATAAAGAGTTCCTTGACTTAAATTTCTTCATTTTTGTCTTGTGAAGTGATCACTATGATTTCATTTCATTTAACTTAAATAGTTACTGAGTTTAATCAGTGTCCGCTAAAAACTCTTTTCAGGTAAAACACTATTTAGTTTTTTGTTCTGTTCTAACTCATTTTTGATCAATAGATCTGCATTGATTGCTTCCTCTTGGTATATTGCACTATAAAACACCAAATAACTAATAAAGAAACATGGCACATTCAAATAAAGGATTTAATAAATTAAGATATGAATTGATTCAGGTTTAATTATTACATACTACCTTCTCTTCCTACAGACTTCTGTTGGTGCTGGTGGAAATGGGTTCTTGCCGTGTTGCAAGAAAGAAATTTCAAAGGGCACACACGTGGGAGAAGTTTAAACATAGTGGCAAGATTTATTGGGGTGAAGGAAAATATTATGCCCTCAGGGATGTAGAGGGCAGGCAGGCTCTAGCAGCAACTGCTCTGGAGATTTCTGATAATCCTCCATGTATTTTCTTTGTTTTTGGAATGAGCAGGCTTTCTTTCGAACTATTCAAACTACGTCCTGGATTTTCCCAGGCTTGTAAACAACCCCCTTCTGTAATCCAAGTTTGCGCTTCCTTATGCAATCCAATCCTTCTCCCTGGTTAGGCTTCACCCCTTTATGTTGCTATTTTGGCTCCTCCTGCGCATGCTCCAAGGTTGGGCTGCTTCAGTTTACCTCCCCATTGGTTTCTACTGTACATGCACCTAACAAAGGAATTTCCCCCACTCCTGCCCTGATAATCCCCTGGTGTCATCGCCTGTGGGTTGTACTGCAGGGTGATTCTTCTTACCCACTTGGGGATTGCTCTGATATTAAATTCCTTCTGTGGAAAATGTGGCAGTCCCCTGGGAAGCCTGGGAATGCTATAGCTTCCTAGTAAATCAGACTTAGCGTCTGATTCAGCTCCCTAGTTTATTAGACAATGCCTGGTTCCATTTGCTTCCTTCCTTTATTAATAACTAGCTTCCTAAGCTAACACTATTGGCCTTCATCAGATGTGAAAACACTTAATTATCTTATCACTAAATTAGAAATGTGAATGATAATGTTGTAAGTGGTCAATTCATGGTCTTAATTTTCTAAGATCACAGGAAGTATTTATTTATCTTTCTGATAGTCAAATTCTAAAAACAGAATTATTTCAACTTCACTTGAATTTAAATAAATGTGTATACACAATGTTTGATATAAAAAAGGACAAATATACTTATGTAAGGAAAAAGGTATAGTACGACGCCATCAAAAATGGGCATTAGTAATTGATTTTGTAGAAGGTAATATGCTGTTTTACATATTTTAAAATATATTTGCTCTCAAACTAATTAAACAATATACCTATATACTTATAGAACTGGGGCTTATAAGGATACTAATCTGTCAAAAATTCAATGGTAGAGAATTCAAAAAATATTTGCTCAAACCATTGTTAATTGAAGTAAGAAAAAATAAATCAGCATTAGGTCAGGTCAACTATCATCTGTTTGAGAGTATGAATTTATTATTTACTTATTCTTTCGTCCATTCCTATATCCATCTTCTTGGTGCTAAGTTAAGCTGTAAAAAAATTGAATGCTTACTCTTTTTTTTTTCTTAATCCTCAGCTGAAGATATTTTTCCATTGATTTTTAGAGAGTAGAAGAGAGAGGGAAAGACAGAGGAGAGAAACACATGGATTGGTTGCCTCCTGCATGGGCCTTGACCAGAGACAGAGCCTGCAGACGGAACCAAAGTATATGCCCTTGACTGGACTCGAACCCGAGACCCTTCAGTCCAGAGACCAAGGCTCTATCCACTGAGCCAAATTGGCTAGGTTGAATACTTATTCTTTAAAAGCTTCTGATAAGTTGCATAAACACCCTCGTTATTTTACATATTAAAGATATCGCAGTTAAGTTGATAAAAATCTCAAAAGTGGACAACATCTGACTTGAAAGTTATCTTCTTATGTGACCTCCCTCCAAAGAGACTAAACTATTTGCAGCTAAGGTTATAAAATCATTACAACTGAAGCACAAAGTGTAATCTATCTATATCTCACTCATAAGAAATGAAAGTTTTTTTATTTAGAAGAAAAAAATCTCTCTCAATTGAATTTACTTCCACAGCAAAAAGATTAAATCAAAAGTGTAACATTTTCTTATTTAGAGGTGACCTTTGCTCAGTGAATCACATGTAAAATCCTTCTGATATATTTGAAATAATGAGTTTTGAAGGGAAAAGAAGAGGGTAGAAATAAAAATGGTAGCAGGAATAAATGACAAAGTTTAATCCCTGTCTATGTGAAAATAGTTATAAAATATCAAAGGAATATATATATTATAAATACAATCTTGAATCAATAAAATTTGAGGTGAAACTTAGAGATAGCAAACCAGGAAACATTAGGTAACATTTCAAAAAGCCAAGTATTGCAAAATCCCAGCTATCCAGAACTCTGAATAAGTTGTCATTTGGGGTGGTCAGATTTTACAGGCATATAAGATTTATTCTTAAATGTTAAAAAGCAAAATTCTAGTATGTTTATGTTTCTAAAAGCTATTGCACATTTTTCTGAATCATTAAGTAATTTTGCTGAAACTCTAAGTTGGCTTCCAGATGAGAAGTACCATTATTATGAACATCTGCTATTTTAAATATCTCTAGATTTAGTACTTTATAACTGCTTTGAATATTATGTAGTTTCCTCCTTTGTAAGTAAACTCCTCTCTCCTACCTACATGCTATTAATATGCCTACATATAGCATTGCTCTACTAAAGTATGTATTTGCTCATGTGTAGAGTAGCAATTTTCAACCTTTTTCATCTCATGGCACACATAAGCTAATTACTAGAATTCTGTGGCACACCAAAAAATATACTGTATTTTTTGCCAATCTGACAAGAAAATCGGTATAATTTTGATTCATTCACACTGGACGGCTATTGTTGTGTTGACTGTTGTCATATTTTTATTTGACAATCTAAGGGAAAAGAGGTCACATGGTGGAAGGGGCAACTCCCTGGGGTCTCTCTTATAAGGCATTACTCCCATTCATGAGAATTCTATTCTCATGATTTAAGCACTCCCCAAAGGCCCACCTACTAATATCATTACCTTATGAGGTTAGGATTTCAACATATGCACTTTTGAGGACATAAACATTCAGATCATAGCAGGGAGGAAGAATTAGAAAGTAGTTAGAATAACTATATTACATATACAAGGTAGTTCTTGGTATACTATTCTTGCCACTTCCACAATCTAACTTTTTTTGACCTCTCCCCTCAACTCACCCCATATACTCCAAGTGAGAGCTGTTTCTTTGGTGGTGGTTTGGGGTTGTGCTGGGAAATTTGTCCACTCACCCTATCATTCGTTTGATCCAGCCATAATGATCTTCTTCCTGTTCCTTGGACAAAGCCATCTCATTCTGGCTTAAAGTCTTTGTGCTGCTATATCCTCCTCCTGGAAATCTATTACCCCAGAGACAAACATCTTACATGGTATTTTCTTTTTGTTTCCATATTGGTTTAGTGCCTATTTTCACCAAGAAGTGACTTTATTTTTCAGCTCTGTTGTTCCAGTGCCCAAAACAGTACTTACCAGTTAGTAGATCTTCAATAAGTATTTGGTGAATGAATGAATGAATGAATGAATTGATTACCTTTATTCTCCAGTCTCTGAGAATCCCGAAGCCATAGAACACATTTCTCAATAACATTCACTGAAGACAGGTTTCCCTTGAATCTTTAAAACCTAGGCACCAATCAAAATGAGAATATTTGTATAATTTGACAGGCAAAATGAAGAAAGCAGTTTTATTATTGCATGTTCATAGTTAAATAATTATAAGGTTATTACTAATCATGTTTCACTAAAATCAGTTTTAAGTATTTTTATTTTATCTTATTCACAGAATAGAAAAGTGAAATTTGTAACATCAAGACACAAAATGAAGACAGAGACACTATGACTTGCAAAAGTGGGGGATATTTTACTGACCTTCTGATCCCCAATAGCCTCCTGGGATCAGGTTACATAATGTCTCTATTCGTGCTGACAGAAATGATTTTTTGTGAAAGTTTGTCTAAGCAAGTCCCCCCTTTTACACATCATAGTAGCTCGTTAGTTTCTCTCTGTCAGTCCATCTTCTTCCAATACCACAGGAACCTGTATTCAGGCAGGCCATTACCAGGTAAGGCAGAATTCAAGCTTTTGGTGTTTTATGTGCTACAGATATTCGACTATAACAACTCTAGATGCATCACGGCTTCACACTGTTTCAGATCTGAGAGTGCCATTACAATTCCATATCCTCCCCCATCTGTCAGGAACCTCACAACAAAATCCTAAATCACATAAATCTCACAGAGCAGCAAAAGGGGGGGAAAGGAGCTCTATCAACTTATTCCCATAAACACCGGCCAGGTTGTAAAAATAGAAAAATCTCCTTGAGGGAGGGCTTTGATTGAGTGATACCATGAAAGCTGTAGGTTACAGGCAAATGCATTCTCCAGCATCTTCAAGGGAAAACAAAGAGAGATGGTCACTTGTGATTATAAAAAGCCTTTCCTGTGCAAGTCAATTACCAAATGCAGTTTACCACCCTCTTTTGTTTCGATATCAAATCACACAAAATCTGTTTGAACAATATGCTTTCCTAAAATAAGGAATTTCCTTTAAAATCTGAATATAATATGGAAATAATAATAAGAGGAGTACCAATACTACTAGTACTACAGAATTTTGTCTAATTTTACATATGAGGGAGCTGTGCACAGAGAGGTTCCGAACTTTCCTAAGGATACCAAGCAACCAAGTGCTGGTACAGGGATAAGAACCCTACCAATGGGCTCCAAACAACTTCATTTTCCTTTCCATCTAGGAAGCAACCCTACAACCCTAATGACTGGAGCCTCAATTTTCATCTGTCCTAGAGAACATCCTTATCTAGTAAAAACTTTCATCATTTCATCTGTATGGATTAGATTTATCACATTTTTACAGACAATAGACAGCCGTGGGCAAACTACAGCCCACAGGCCGGATCCGGCCCGTTTGAAATGAATAAAACTAAAAAAAAAAAAGACCGTACCCTTTTATGTAATGATGTTTACTTTGAATTTATATTAGTTCACACAAACACTCCATCCATGCTTTTGTTCCGGCCCTCCGGTCCAGTTTAAGAACCCATTGTGGCCCTCGAGTCAAAAAGTTTGCCCACCCCTGCAATAGACAGTACAATCTCCATTTACAGGAACTGGGGAAGCTGAGGTATAGAGAAATTAAGTAACTTACTCATGATATTTTCTTAAAGATATGCTTGACTTATGATCCAATTTAGATACTTACCCCAGTGCAATTGGAACACACAGTCACATAAGGACTTATATGCAAACGTTCATAGCAGTTTTACTTATACTGCCCAGAAACTAGAAATGACCCAAATGTCCATCAACAAATGAATGTATAAACAAATCTTAGCCCAACATTCAGTGAAATACGATTCAGCTGTGAAAAGAAGAAATAATTGATAGATCTGCAACAACATGATGGATCTCAAACACATTATGCTGAGCTAAAATCACCAGTTACAAAAACATATATACTGTCTGATTCCATTTGTAAGAAATTCTAGAACAGATCAAATCAAGAGTGATCTTAATCCAGTGGGAATGCACCATATATCATAAATGTTACAAAATACGTTTTTCTCTGTGTTGAGTTGGAGGGAGGAAGTATTATTACAAAATCTGAACTCCTTATTCTCTGTTTCCTGTGAACCAATATAAATCTCCTGCCTCAGTCTTCTCCCCTCCTCCATCTCCCCTACCTTCGATCCTACAGCAGCAGCTATGATGAAAATATGTTTGCTTTAAACTAATCTATAATAATAAAAGCATGATATGCTAATTAGACTGGACAGCTGAACGACCTTCCAGACGAAGCCGCAGCAACGGGGGCCAAGGCAGAGGTGGTTAGGAGTGATCAGGCTGGCTGGAGTGCAGTTAGGGACGATCAGGCAGTCAGGCGAGTGGTTAGGGGCAATCAGGCAGGCAGGCAGTCTAGCAGTTTGGAGCCAGCGGTCCCAGATTGTGAGAGGGATGTCCAACTTCCGGGTTAGGCCCAATCCCAGGGATGGGGCCGAAACTGGCAGTTGGACATCCTCCAGGGGGTCCCGGATTGCGAGAGGGTGCAGGCCGGGCTGAGGGACCTCCCACCCCATGCATGAATTTTGTGCACTTGGCTTCTAGTGAAGTTATAATGTTTCAGGGCCCCTCATTTGCATGTCACTTCTAAGGCTCTGGGAGAAGCCATAGGAATGTATTTTTGAGGAGTTCTTTTGAAAAATGTACAAAAAATAAGATGTTTTAACTACCATCAATGAAGACATCTGCTTTTTTCTACTCTAATGCCTTCCCTGTGATACACATTTTAATTAAGGGGGTAATGAGGTGGCCACTGACATTTTGGGGATCCTGCTGAAGGCAAGGTGAGTTGAGAATAAATTTTGTTTGGGTAAAGTGGGTTGTGTTTATGTGGTTCACAGGCCACTTCTGTGTATAATAATGTTTTTGCAAGCATTCCTGGTGTACTGTTCCCAACGTGTCCCTTGTTGACTTACCCAGGATCATGGCAGTAATGTGGAAGGAGAAAATTGTATGCCTAGCTGCATGTGTCCTATGATACCAAGAACTGAAAGGATGTGTGGAGTAGAAGGAAAACTATTGAAATGAGTGGATCAAGAATCTAGTCTGTGGAAGATTCTTTCAGTAATCAGACCTGTCAAGTTGTGAGCAAAGGGTTCACGTCTCATGGTGGACACTTCAAAACAGAAATGTCGCCATAACCGGTTTGGCTCAGTGGATAGAGCGTCGGCCTGCGGACTGAAAGGTCCCAGGTTCGATTCTGGTCAAGGGCATGTACCTTGGTTGTGGGCACATCCCCAGTAGGGAGTGTGCAGGAGGCAGCTGATCGATGTTTCTCTCTCATCGATGTTTCTAACTCTCTATCTCTCCTCCCTTCCTCTCTGTAAAAAATCAATAAAATATTTAAAAATAAAGAAATGTCCTCCTAGTCTGAATAAACTCAGTGATGCCACAGTGAATATTGTTAATAATTATTCAACACTCCTCCCACTTTATCTTTTTTTTTCTGATGGCAATCACTGAAGTAGAATTCACCAGAATTCTTCAACAGGACTCCAACCTGAAGCCATACTGAAAGCAGAAAATATATCTGTGTATAAAATCATACTTTTTATTCATTGCAATATATTGGATCACAAGTATAACAATTTGTGAGGCTGAAATAAACACTTCTTTTTTTTAATATATTTTATTGATTTTTTACAGAGAGGAAGGGAGAGAGATAGAGAGTTAGAAACATCGATGAGAGAGAAACATCGATCAGCTGCCTCCTGCACATCTCCTACTGGGGATGTGCCCACAACCCAGGTACATGCCCTTGACCAGAATCGAACCTGGGACCCTTCAGTCCGCAGGCCGACGCTCTATCCACTGAGCCAAACCGGTTTCGGCAAAATAAACACTTCTTAAATATCACTAATAACAAACAAATGTCAATGTACTAATGGTAGGAAAAACCTAAATGATCTATTCCCTCTATAAAAAATAATGTTTTTGCTCATTCTAGGAAGAGGTTATCAAAGAATAGATAGCCAAACATGTAGTCCAAAATGAGTGTTATAAACTAGCTAATATATATATAAAATTTGTCCTGGATTTTGTAATATTTGTGGTATTTGTCAGTTTTTAAAAATTCACACTTTCTTATAATTCTTTCTCACTAAAAATAATTATTTTTTAACATATTTTATTGATTTTTTACAGAGAGGAAAGGAGAGGGATAGAGTTAGAAACATCGATGAGAGAGAAACATTGACCAGCTGCCTCCTGCACACTCCCTACTGGGGGTGTGCCCACAACTAAGGTACATGCCCTTGACCAGAATCACACCTGGGACCCTTGAGTCCGCAGGCTGAGGCTCTATCCACTGAGCCAAACCGGTTAGGGCAATAATTATTGACTTTTATGCTTAGTTTTATTTTCATAAAGTGCTGTATTCCTTACCTTAGAGAGGAAGTCCAAACTGATACAAACTTCAAGCCCTACAACACTGGAATCTGGCCCTAAACATATTGTAAGCCTTCACAGAGCGTTGGAGTCCTGAATGAAAAATAGAAGTAATTCTGGAATAGCGTCATATAGCCGAGAGATTTTACAAACCTATACAGTAGTTCCTAATGGGAGGTGGGAAATTTCGCCTCCAAAGGGACATTTGGCAGTGTCTGGAGACATGCTTGATTGTCATGACTGGAGGGAGTGCTCACGGCATCCAGCAGGTAAAGGTCAAGGATGCTGGGTAATGATTTAAACTCAAATTCAGAGCGAAAGAGGGAGAGAGGTATATCCTGAATTTAACTGAGCTTAAACCTCCAATGCCTGAGAGAAATAAATAAAATTGCCTGGACATAACTAGATCACATTTTCTAAGTTTAGTATATGATTGCACATGTGGGTTTATACCTTGTGAAAAAGCATGCACTGTACTATACATATATGGTTTCAGTATTTCTCAACTAACCTTTTGTATTGTCTTGATGAAGTCTCAAATTTAAAAGTAAGTGCAACCCCCAAACAAAAATCTCCAGATATTTTCTTTAAAGAAAGCCACATAACATAAGTAGAATAGAATACACTGTTTTGTTTTTTGTTTTTGTTTTTCAGGACCGTCTTGGTCCCTAAAGAGGGTAGAAGAGAGAATCAATACACTGCTTAGAAGACAGGCAGGTGTGGGTAGCCCCAGGTAGATTAAACTTTGGAGAGTAAATTGCCAGGCTTATCAGAGAGCCAGCTGTCCTGTTAAAGAATGTAATAAATATTTGCAAAGCAATATCCTAGCTTGTATAAGGCATCATACTGGGGCAGAAAAAGAAATAAGAAAATTCCTTGACTCCAAGGAGCACATAGACTTTTCCTGTTTTACATGTAACGTAGCATCTAACACATCCAAGGAGAGAGAAGCCACATCTTAATGGATTCTGATGCAAACAAAGGGAGCAAAGCCTTGAACCTGATTTAATGGAACCAAAGGGACATAGAAATTAGAGATGATTTTTGTCTCAAATAGCTCCTTTTATTAATAAGACTGAGGCATCCAGCACCTGCGGCAGGCTATTTAGCATCTAATTCCAATCCTAAACATAAAGAATAACAGTACTAATTTGGTCCTGATGAGGCCATACCTATGGGATAGTAGAGTTGCATGTATTAGGCAACTAAACAAAACACAATCTCCCATCTCCTTGAATATTCCATCTTTGTATGTACCATTTCTGTTTAAATATGAGATTGTCAAATCAGATATTCAAAAGTAAAAGTTAGCTTTCTTTCTTGGCTCTCATAGTAGATGAGATATATAACAAATAGGGGAAACACAGGGTGCCCTCTTAATACCAAATTACTTAGAACCAAATATGTCTTTGTAGCAGAAGAAAGACATCCACGTATCTAGAAGAAAATTACACACATATACACGGTCCCAAATATCATAGTGGTGCATCACTTTCCTGAGTTAGAGGGAAGCTCAATAACAAATCAAACAAAAGCAGATAATCTCAGTGGAGTTGTCTCCAAATTATCCTTTTATCAATACATTATTTCACACCATCAATTCAACCATGAAAATCCTAGGAAGGCAAGCTAGATATCCATGATTAAAGTAAAATGAAAGTCCTAGGCTGGCCATCCTATCTTTTTGATTGGAGCAAAACCAAAACTTTGCAAGAAGAGATTGACATGCTTAACTGCCCCTGTGAAAGGAACATTAGCAAGGACTTTTAGAGAAATGCTTAGAAATCCATTTGTGCCTGTCAATCATGCCCACCTTTTCAGCCTACTAATCCATTCATTAGTGACTAATGGCTGACTTGGTATTAAACTGGACAATAGAAACAGCACAACCTTTGCAGGGAAAAGCAGTGAACTAAGTTTTGTGGTTGTTGCTATTACTGTTTTATTTGTTTTGGATAAAAAGTAGCAGTAAATGGATTTTGGATTGACAAAAGAGCTGATAGGAGGTAATTTCAGCATTTTTTAAGAAAATATAAAAACAGATATTCTTCTAACCTTTACATGTATAATTGTAATGCTATTGAATGCTGTTGAAATACAATGGAAAGGGATAATAAATATCAAAGGTGAAGAAGGACTATTATTATTCTTATCATGAAGAAAGAGATTTTTCCTTAGCATTATTTCTGTAAGGCTTTGTTCTGTGAAGCCAGCCAAAGCACTGGAATCATTTAAAGGAAAATCATTACACATAAAAGAATTGCAGGCTACCCACATGCAGCAGTTAGTTAATAGCAAAGGTATGAGGGAAATTCCGTCCTTTTAAAACAGAGAATGGCAAAAGAATGACACTTTGATGTCAGTTGAAATTAATAATGACTTTTAAGACTGATTCTTGGATGGTTGTTCTCTTAAATGAGTTTGTGCCAGGGGACACAGCTCTTCGGAAAATGACAATAGTGCCATCTGCTGGTAAAGTGCAGCATCATAAAAATGACATGTCAATGCCAAATTTTATGATAAAAACCTAAATTGTGGGATAATAAGTATAAATTCTCTAAAATGTACAGGAATTGGAGACACTTTTTGCACATGGATAAGAAGTCCATTCTTTGCTTTTTCTCACCAGTTATATTTGTATGTACATGTATATTATTTAAAGTACTATTTCTACAAACACAGAAAAACAAATTGAAAATATACCTTATATGGTTGCAATAAAGATTTCATGGATACTTTGAAACAAATTGCCCATCTTCTTGAATTCGCTTCTTTCTCATTAGTTTCCAGATTATTTTCTAAATCTAATTAGCAATAAAATTTTCCTTGTTAAATTTGGAGAATTTGTTTTTGGAGAAAAGTACACATAGCAAGATAATAAAGGAAGCATCAATGTGTTTAAAACTTTACTGTACTGCTGCTACACATTGCCAATGAGTTTTAAATGGTAATTGGGAATCCTTAATGTACTTTATATATTAACTATCCTGTAGGAGAGATAAATTTTAAAGTCCCTGCAATAAATAAATAAATAAATAAATAAATAAATAAACAAACCACATACATAGAATTTTAACTGAAAGGCTATAGACTAATTACATTTGTTACATTAGTCATTAAGGATGACCCAATGGCAAAATTAACCAGGCCTGGAATAAAACCATAGGCTTTAGTCAACAAATAACCTTTTTAAAAAAAATTCTTTATTGTTTAAAGTATTACATGGGTCTCCTTTTACCCCCATTGACCTCTCCATGTCCATATTACCCAAAGCAATCTATAGATTCATTGCAATTCACATTAAAATAACAAATACATATTTCAAAGACCTAGAAAAAACTCTCTAAAAATACCTCTGGAATAAAAAAAGACCCTTAATAGTTGCAGAAATCTTGAGAAAGAAGAACAAAATTGGAGGGATCACAATATCAGATATCAAGATATATTACAAAGCCACTGTTCTCAAAACTACCTTATACTGGCACAAGAACAGACATATAGAGCAATAGAACAAAACAGAGAACCCAGAAATAGACCCAAGCCATTATGCTCAATTAGCATTTGACAAAGGAGGCAAGAGCATGCAATGGAGTCAAGACAGTCTCTTCAATAAGTGGTATTGGGAAAATTGGACAGATACATGCAAAAAAATGAAACTTACACCATCCTCAAAAATAAACTCAAAATGGATAAAGGACTTAAAGGTAAGAGGGGAAACCATAAAAATCTTAGAAGAATCCATAGGCAGCAAAATATCAGACGTATGTCGTAGCAATAGCTTTACTGATACAGCTTCTAGGACAATGGAATCTAAGGAGAAAATTAACAAATGGGACAACAAATACGTTTTTATGTATCTACAATACATAAAATGTTAAATTGTTAACATTTAACAATTTGTGATTGTATTTACTACAATTGGCAAAGGAGTGAGAAAATTAGTAGGTGTCTTTAAGCTTGTTTTAAAAATTTGTAATAAAGAATACTCTGCCATATTTTTGTAGATGCAGGGTAATTCCCAGGTATGTACTGGACTGTGATAAAGGATGGGAACCTCTTCCCATCACATGCAACTTGCTGGTATTAATTTAACCATTGCCACATCTTACCTCTCGCCTATAGGACAAGGCTATGCCCCTTAGTTATTCAAGTCCCCTGTCAGTAATGAGCCAATGTACACACCATAAGGTGTCATTCTTAAAGTAAATAAACTCCCTTATTATGGTGTAGAAAACCTAGAGATGAATGGGAGATGTAAGCTATAATACAAAGGAATGTTGCTGACACACAGGAGAAAGCCCTGCTTCTGCTACCTGAGGGTATGTTTCACTTGGGTATTCCAGGAGGTATAAAGTCTCTCCATCCATTTCCACAAATTCAGACCAGTTTTCACTTGCACAGGGGTCCCTGAAGTTCATTTCCTTTCTTTATTTCATTCTGACTCTCTAACCCCAGGCTGAAGCATTGCTCAGGAGTGCTGGAGTATTAAAGACTAAAATTCATCTCTATGGCTTTCCTCAATACTGCCCTGGCTAGGGCTCTAACTTCTGTTTCACTTTGGTTCAATTCAATCAGTTTCAAGCAGTGAACTTGAATTAATATGCTAGGTTAACAGCTTCATTTCTTTCTCATGTTCCTGTTTACATTTTTGATCCTTCATATTATCTTCTGTGGCCACATGTATCTGTCATGAAGCACAAAAGAAACTAGATGCCCTCCTATTTTTTTTCCTGTCCAGTTGGTTTTCATTCACTATAAATTTAACTTAATTTGGGTGCATTCACTGATTGTGAGCATATGCACAGCTATCAACTTGTTTAAAACAAATCCAATTTCAATAAAATCAAATGCAGGCGGCAGGCTTATCTCAAATAACAGATTCTGCCCAACTCTTGTTACATTAATAATTTGTCCCAGGGTTGATGCTAAGGTAAGCCTGTCAGCTCCAGAAAGCAATGAAGGAAAGGTCTGCCTAAAAACTGGGCAACTAAGAAACAGCCAGCATAAGAAGAGTAAGGAAACCTCTATAATGAGACAGAAGAAAATTCTGTTTTCTGGCAAAGATCCCAGTGACACTAGAGGGTTTGACGGTGGAAAAGGATGGGGTCTTTAGAGGTTGAGTCTCAATAAATGATGAAGTAGAAAAAGGGAATGTGGGTGTAGGAAGTAGGAACACAGGAGAATGAGCCCATTGCCTTTGTGACGTAGCCTGGCCTGAGAAAGATGGAGCAGCCACATTGCAAGACAAGGAACAACGAGTTAACTAGATAGGTATCAGTGTCGTGTGGACCCTGGGGAAGTGACATCAGTTCAAGATTGGCTGGTCAAGGTCAGGTATGAAGTGGTCTGGGAAGTATCGACATCTAAGGGATTGATTCCAGTCAAATGCTTATACAAGTATCAGAATCCATAGGATCCATCCACATGGCAGACAGTGAGGTCAAAACATCGGCCAGAGGTCTCAACAGTAAAGAGAAAGGCATCTAGATAACTCATCATGTAACATCCATGGCTCAGGATGCTGGTGGTGAGACCAGGCCACAGGAGTCCGGAGCTCAAGTTAACAGTCCGGACAGCAGTGACCTAAATCCATGCAGCTATTTCTACAATAGTCATAGAATCTCAGCAACAGGAAAATCCTGATTTCAATGACAATGATGATAACTACCTTGGGCCTCATCTCTGAAGACTTTTAACTATTTTTAACTTTCTGAAGCACAGACCAGCCTCAGAGCCAACCCAGCCTCGCTCCTCGTGAATAGCAATGCACTTACGTTTGCACAGGGTGAAAAATGGAAAAGTAGGAGTGGAGGCCAAGGTTACCATAGAGGAAGTATGAAATAAAAGGCTCTGCGAGGTCTTTGAAGGGCTTCAACACCAAGTTCAACATACTTGTGAGAAACTAAATCTGACACAGCCTGCTGGACCACTGGGGGATAAAAGGGCTAGAAGGTCATTATAGAGTAAGCAAACTGTTTTGGGGATACTAAAAATATGTTTCTGTGGTTTAGTTCAAAACTCCCCTCAGCTTCATTCATAGCCACATTGGAAAAGGAGTCAAATATCTTCTGTTTGGAAGACAAAACTCAGGCTTGCCTTACAAGCTCACTATGCTACGTGAAAATGCTACTGTTAAAAAAGGTGGAAGCTTTGAGTCTTCCGAGATGAGAAGATGTTTCATCCTGAGACATAGCAGGATGGTGCTGGGGAGGAGGGCCAGAAGGAAGCAGGGATTATAAATCTCATAATCTCCACTAGAGTAATGCTTTTAAATTCACCAAACTGCCTTTTTTTTAATTGACTAAAATGCACATTTTTAAATTTATGATATTCCAGCACTTTCTGCCTCAAAACAAGGCATTCATAATATATATTGAAGTAAATTTCAAAAATGATTTATCTGTTTATATTTTAGAATGTTCTTTTATTACAAAGTTAAGTTTTAGAAACTTATTAACTATTTTATCTCCTCAAATTCTTACAATGACCAAAAAACTTATTTTAACATTTGTAAAGTTTGAGCACCTTTTAATTCAGAGTTTCACAGGTTAGGAAACAAATGAATTAAACCTTCTCATAGTCATAAAAAAATACTTTTTATTTTTATAAAACTATGTTATTTTCATGGAAAATAAGTTAGGCATTAGAAATATCTCTAAAATTTAGATGTTAAAAATATTCTTATATGTATCTTTATAATATATTTAACAATTCTGTACTATAACAATAGTTAAGCATTTTAAATAGAAAATGTAATTAACATTCTACCAAAGGAGGAGAACCTCTTACTACATTGTGGACAGGCAGAATTTATATATACGTTCTAGAAAGCAGTTTATGTTTCTTCACTATAAATCATACATTTATTTCCAAGAAAAGGAAAATTTGCTAATAGCAAATGATTTCAACCTGTATATATAAATACCAATTTAATTCTGAATTACAGTTTACATTCACAGATCATTAGCACCCCCTTGTGGTCATGGATAAACATTTCTCATCAAGGTACTTCATACCTGAGAGAATACTTTTAAAGTTTGAAGTGGCTTGCTTTGAACAGATGATTTTAACCCAAATTCAAATAAAATATTTAGTTCTAAGTAAATAGGGGGTATAACATGCATCCAAGTATATATATTCATATAGTGCATATATATATTATATATAGTACAAAATACATAGGCAAATAAATCACAAAAGAATGTGCAGTTCATATAAATATTCATAAAATTTCTTGTAGCTTTAAGAACATCTTCAAAGAATACCTCTCCACTCTTCTACTTGAAAAATTATAGAGGCTCTCAACTCCCAACAGCCATGACCTAAGAGTGGTTCTCATATTACTCTATATTCGAATTACTAGAGAATAATGATAACAACCACCACCAAATAATAATACCCTCTCTGGGTATCCCACAGAACATTAAATGAGAACACCTGTGTCCAGGAATCTATAGTTTTACAAGTGACTTAAAAATAGCCAATGTTTCAAACCTTTTATCTAAAAGGTAAGCATAAGGATTCTTCATTTGGAAGAGAACGCATAAAATGGAGAGAAAAGATGAGTCCACATTACCTGGTAGTGTGGGCATGGTATAAAATGGTGAGTCTTGTCATTCAACACTCCCTGTTCGGCACAGGGGCCATTCATCTGGAATTACATAAACAATAGGTGTTTCCTCTTCTGGGGACTTTGCGATAACTTTATAAATGCATCACATCCATTCATAAGAATGTATTATTGTATAAAATACATAGAGAGCATATAGAAATAGACGTGGATGAACTACATTTTCTTGGGAAAATCACTTCCTGAGTTGCACCCATTCTGCCTTTCTATTTTAATCAGGCCCTAGGCGTATGGACAGGTGTTTCTCTTTAAAATTCTTAGGTATTTAGTCTGTAGTTTGAAACATCTAAAAATGATTAGCATTTAATCCTTGGATGCTTAAAGGTATTTTGTGAACTTTGGGGCCATGTCTGAGTGCCAAGCTTTTTTAATGAAAAGGCTGGTTTTACTGCCAGTAGACACCTAAAAACACTCTGCAGTTCATATTAATAAGACTGAAAATAATTGAATGTCAGCAGATATGATGATTTATAAAGTACTTTGTACCCTGTGTATAATGAAAACCCTTGGCACAGAATCCTAATATTTGATGAAACATGATCATGCCTTTATTTCCAATAGCCAACTTGACCTAGAACCTTCTATCATTTTTATAGTGAACTGCTTTACCCTGTTTCTACCTGTGACTTAAGTTTTCACCCATAAATAAGGAAAAAAAGCACAATTTGGATTTTACCATTTTTCTTTCTTTAGCTATTTGACATATTTTCAAGACAATGAAATGAATATTTTAGCAAATGTATCAGAATTGTATACATGTCAGAATGTAACGTTGAAAGCAGACACCTGGGGAAATTGACATTTACCCCACTTGATACTGCCCTTGCTAAAAATATTTTCTAGGAACTGTCTTTGGAAACTGCTCTGTATGCTGGTAGCGTATTTTTTTAACAGCAGTTTCTATGTCAAAACTTTACTTTGGTGGTGGATTTGAATTTTTTGAGCATCGTTAAAAGGCATTTTAAGTCCAGACTAATAAGTAATTAGGTTAGGCTGGGTAATGAGCAACTTAAAATAAAACAAAACAAAATAAGGGGCGTGGCACCATAATGTAGTAAACTGTGGAGGTGAGGTGGCAGTTGTAAAGCAATCTTGATGCTTTATATTCACATAAAGAAAAATTCTCCATCCAACAACAACAACAACAACAACAAAAACTGGGAAGGAACGCAATTATAGTTTGAAAAGCAAGCTCATACTTCATTTTAATCCATTAAAAATATTTTAATACTATATTAGAAGACTTAATGGGATCTTTTGACCAAGTGTACTTTATAAATACCTTGATCATTCAATACTTCATGAGAAGAAAATTGAGAGAGAACAAGAAGTCAGAAACAAATTTTGGTAAGATCTCTAGCACTTCCCCATAGTTTTAAAATGTACAATTCAAACTTTAACGAAAACACTTGTAAGCAATTTTGATAATGTTTGAATGTATATTTTTTTTCATTTTAAAGTGAAAAGCAAGGCTCTCCTAACTTTAATCTCAAACATAAAGGTGCACACCACCCACCCGGAGATAGTGTTGATGTGCAAACTCTGCTTCAAGAGTCTGCATTTCTAAGGAGGCCCCGTTCGTGTCCATGCTGCTGTTTCTTGAATCACGTTTTCAGTAGCCAGCGTTGACTTCACTTGTTGTAAATATTCTCACATAACATGTTCTCCTCCTCTTTCCAGCTCTTTCAACTACTCTTCCCAATCTCTGAACATGACTTTTTTATTTTTACTTTTTATTTCTTTTCTGGTTGGTAAAAATGAATACATAAGCATCTCCCGTTACTGTGGATTGCCGGGATTTATATTCTCAGGGGCAGAAATTGTCTCAGAAACCTCTCCTGCCTGGGCCCATTCTCCTCTCATTCCCCAACCCACAGCTTCCCCGGCACCTTGATGGCAGAGCGTAGTCTCTAGCTCAGGTTAATGCCCATTCATTCTTCAATGTGATTCCGTAAGTAAAGTGAAACTGTAATATCAATGTCCCGAGTCCATGGAGGTCAGAAAGCTCAATGAATCTGCTGTTAAAAAACAATCAATTCTGTTTAAAAACAGACAAAACCCTGAGATAGCTAAGGCCACTGTGCTGTGATATAGCAATCTGTCTCCAAAGTACCTTCCTCTGCTAAATTTTTAAATAATAGTTGTTGTTTTTTATGTTTTGGTTAATATAAATAACATTTGTTCCTTTTATATCAATTCTGTAAAGTGGAGGTGGAATGATGATTTCATATATGAAAAGAGAGCTCTATGGTAACTTTAAAGGTTATAAGGCAAAAACTGAACATAGATTTATAAATACAATTATGACTGGTAAAATATTAAGAGCTTTGAATTAATGGTTAAATTTTCAAGTCATACAGAAATCTATTCTGTGTAAACTTTTAATTCAAAATTTTGTAATTAGGGCCCTGCCAGTTTGGCTCAGTGGATAGAGCATCGGCCTCTGGACTGAAGGGTCCCAGGTTCGATTCCAGTCAAGGGCACATGCCCAGGTTGCGGGCTCAGTCCCCAGTGTGGGGCGTGCAGGAGGCAGCCAATCAATGATTCTCTCTCATCATTGATGTTTCTCTCTCTCTCTCTCTCCCTCTCCCTTCCTCTCTGAAATCAATAAAAATATATATATTAAAAAAAAAAATTTGTAATTAGGGCACTATTGGTCCAGGAAAGAACAAAGCATGATAAAATAATATCTCAAGAAATTTCTTCAATGCCATGTTTAGCGAATGAAAGTGAAGGAAAAATTATCAGTAAGATAATAGTATGTATTATACAGTAATTTACTTATAATGTAATTTTCTGATATAAAAATCAGGATATAGTATGTATTACACAGTAATTTATTTATAATGTAACTTTCCAATATGAAAATCTTGTGATTGTTAAAAATCTATAATGAATCTATAATCAACTCAGAAAGATGTATAAATAATAATCAGAAAACATCAATCAATTCAAGGCTTTCTGAAAATTCAAGACAAATTAGTGTATATATTTACTAGATGTGTTTCTGACTCGCTTTGTTTTATATCTCAATAATCTGACTCTAATTATTAATACTCTTTATAGTAATGAAATAACAGGGACAAGTGAATATGTCAAAACCAATTAAACATTTCTATCTGCATTTCTGGTATGGCAGAAAGAGCCTCGGTATCTGATTTTGGAACAGATCTTTTATGCTAGACAGGAAGATTTTAAGAATCCAAATCATCAGCTCAGAATCAAATCTCAATCTGTTCTTAAACCCAGCTCCTAAATAGTAGTTTCTTGGCTTAAGACGCTAAGAACCTTAGAACTCAAGACTAGACATCATTGTTCCCGCTCCTGGGAGGGTATTCTTGGTTTTTCTTTGCTGGTAGTGCTTCTGCCATGGTTCTTATTTAGGATCGTGATTGCTCTAGGACTGAAATGCAGACTTATTCCCCCAACACTTTCCAACATTTAAGACTTTCTTCTAAATCCCCATGCCCTTAACTACCTTTTTTCTCATTGACTCCTAGGTTGTCTAGACTTTTGGTAAAAGATTTTTGCCAAAAGCCTCCTAATTTTGAGATGGTTTCATTTCCCTGGGCTCCATCTGCTGCCAGGCCTTCATACACAGCCGGTCTTACTTAGGTGTGCAGGGACCCACTCAGAAACCAGCCTGTGACAACACTACAGGTGTTGACATAACACTCACATGAAATATCAGGGGCTAGTCACGGATGGCGGTCTGAGGGTGACAAACAAAGACAATACTGCAGCGAGGCAAACAGATCAGGATGGAAAAAAAGTGAGAAAGATGAATCCGATGCATCACTTCATAGAACCTTTTCTTTACCTTATATAATTGTCATGAACAGTAGCAGATGAAGAAAACAAGTTTAGTTTAGACAACTTCAGGCAGTCCTGAAATCATAGCACAGTGAGGTTTATGTTCCCTTAGTTAAGTCAACTTCTGCTTCTTGGTTAAGTATAAATATTTATAACCATTATCTCTTCTAGGAAGCTTTATTTAAACGAGTGGGAATACACTGAAAGGAAGAACAAAAACAAATTTCAGCACTGACCATTGGGAATTCAATTGGGTTAATCTTCCTCAAATTACTTCCTCCCCTTGGTCTCTGTTGCATACCGCACCTATATTTTACAAAAGCAAAAGTTCACATACGACCAATGTCATAGGTAGGAATGTGTGTAGTAAGCCAATATCAAAGCATCAGGACTGTCTCCCATCTGGTACCTCTCATTTCAACAAACACTACTTCTTCAGTCAGTCACTATCATTTCTGATGACTTGATTATTTTCAAAATGTGCTACGCTTTTTGGTCATTTGTGTAGTTGTATCGATAAATTCTTAGAAATATACACTTGTCTGTGCATAAAAATATGAATCTCTGGGTCCACATAATTAGAATTTCCTAGTGTGAACTTGAATTTGCAATAACTAACTAATCAGGTCATTCTGGTGCTGCCTTCTCAGAGGCCACTAGAAAAAATGTTCTGTATTCATTTTAATTCAGTCACTCAGCCTAAAATATTAGGGAAGTAAATTGTTTTGTTTGATGAGCACAATTTTTGTTTGTTTTTTTAAATGAAGACTAAGAGTATGCCAACATCTCATTTCAAATCTACTACCAACCCAGCAACTCTAGAAGGAACTTACATGCCTGGCTTCTAGGAATTTGAACTTGCTATCCTGGACCTAAGTTATCCTGGGAAATTATCATTACTAGTTGCAGAGAGGTATTGAAAAAATAAAGTAGACAACTTACTGTGTCAATTTTACATTATTTAGTTTTAACTAAGTTTCTTTTCTTTCTATTCTGGAGATATCCAAAAGTTGGACATTCAATAGCTGCTGTTATTTAAATCTCAAAATAAGTGCTAGGTAGACTAAACTACACTGGCATGATGGTTTTAAAATAAAGGCATGATATTTTCCAAAATTAATCTGTCATATCTGAAAATAAATGAAATCATTTTTGAACACTGAGCATTATTTTAAATACTAGAGGCCTGGTGCATGAATTCGTGCACCAATGGGGTCCCTCGGCTTGGCCTGCACCCTCTCATAATCCAGGATCCTTCGGAAGATGTCAGACTGCTGGTTTCAGCCCGATCCCCACAGGTCAGGCCCAGGGACCCCACTGGTGCACGAATTCGTGCACCGGGCATCTAGTATGCATATAAGATCTTTGGTTAATCACTTCCCGCCCTTTGCCCCCTTCCCTCTGAGATTCATCAGTCTGTTCCATGTTTCCATGTCTGTGCATTGAGCATCTGGGCCCTGCTGGTCAGTGTGCACCCTAGCTACCAGTCAAACGGTCAGACTGTGGAATGGTCGGACGGTCGCTTAGGCATATATATATATATATATATATATATATATATATATAAACAAATAATTTTACAAATTCAAAAAATATTTAAGTAATATCCACTATTATTCAATAAATCTTCTTTAGACAAAAATAAGGTGAAAACAGATTGAAGGTAAAAATTCATATTATTTCTAATCTTCCTTGGGCAAATGGGGGCTTATAAATAAACATATTATAGATATAGATATAGATATAGATATAGATATAGATATAGATATAGATATAGATATAGATTAGATATAGATATAGATATAGATTGATAGGTATTTCACTTTTAAATGCTTATTGATTTTCAACTAACAAAAATTTCTCTAATTATAACTCTTTTTTGGTGTCTTGAAGCATATCTTCAAATTCTATGCAGTATATATGAGCAGGAGATTTACAAAAATAACTATGTTTTAGAATAGAAATGTCAAAAAGAAAGGTAATGAGTTAAACAATGCTCTCTCAAAAGAGAGGTAGTTTTAGTTTCAAACATTTATTTTATACACTCAGTACTTTTTACAGGTTAGATATTAACAGTAAGTCATATAAAATGGAACCAACAACTAAACAATAATCTTTTTCTTTTTTATTCCACTTTTTATATATACTTATTTTAAAATCAAAACCAAGGACTGCAGTCTCTATCATTGCTCTGATACAAAAATAAGTCTTCAACATGTGCCTGGTTTCAAACTACACAGTATGGGAAATTCACCTTATCTTTGTCCCTTTATGGGGACTTGGTGTTTACAACTGTGTCTTTCATTTATTAACCAGTGTACCTGTACACTAAAACAAACTTTCGTTTTTGTTATCTAGATAGTTCATTATAATTTGGGGGTAAAAGTGCTCCACTGCACTATGTCTCATTCCACAATATTCAGGAATGGTTGCTATTTTTATAATGTGTTATTTCTAATTTCGTCTTGTGTCAGTAGGGCACACGACATCTTGCTTTTAGAAAAATTGAACTTTCCAGTTTGGTAACGGTAGGTAAGTTTAAAATTAAGTTATCTCAGGAGAAGTAATTATTTGTATATTTTCAGCTCATGAACATGGAATGGAATAAATCTTACATGCAGATCCTTTTATATTGTGGCACTAACTCTCAAACTTTGGAGATGGCTTTGGCACCACCCCAAGTCTCAGTGCAAAGGGTGTTAGACGTTTATCTGTTCAGCTTCTAGGTTGAGCAACAAAACTGCTTTTGTTCAAAGAATAACTAACAGATGAGTAATGTAGTCATTTACCCAAAGCCAAATTCCATTGTCAATAAGAGGAGATTTGGATTGTATAGTTTCATCCAACAACTATGTTGGAATTTAGATTTTTCAACAAAAGTCAGAAAGCAACTGTTCTTTCAACGGTACTATTCTTTCTCCAGAAAACACCAGCAATTCATAAAGTATTTTCATCTGCTCAGTTTTTTTTAGAACTGGCTCTTGAACTGTGTTATATTGTAAACTTAACCTGTGAAACAAATTGGTGTTTTCCCTGTTTACTGTTAATAGAATTTTTTTCAGTAGAGTTTTTGAAGGCTGTTGGGGCTTCTAGATTTTTGTTTTGTTTTGCTTGCCTTGCTTTCCTTTCTTTCTAAATAGCTTTTAAATGCTCATTTAGCAAAGAAGTCAAAGTGGAACTAGGAAAGCAATTTTTTGACAATGTTTTCCACATTTCAAATTCCTGTGACAATTACTCTGTTGTATAAATACTTTTTCCCTTAAGGTAGACTATAAATGGAATTAAGATACATTTTCTATCAAAGTGCAGAAATTAAGCTAAGTCCATTGAGATTTGGTGCTGAGGATATATATATATAATTTTTTTTAGAGGCCCAATGCATGAAAATTCGGGCAAGAGTAGGCCTTCCTTCCCCCAGGTGCCGGCACCAACTTCCCTCTGACACCCAGGACTCGGACTTCCCTTCTCCAGCCACCGGCAGGCATCCGGGACCAGGTCTGGCTTCCCTCCAGCCTCGGCTTGGTCAGGAAGGACATCCAGAATGACTTCCGGAAGACGTCTGGTCTAATTAGCATATTACCCTTTAAAATATATATATTGCATCTTTGAAATACCCAGAGCTTAAAGAGGGGTAAGTTGATACCAACTTCTATGTAGCACTCTTAGTGAGTTCCTCCCAGTTCAGTCAATCAGACACTTCTAAAAATTGAAATATGCTTTTAAATAAAATAGATTTAAAATGTGCTCTTCCTTCTTTCATAGAGAACTCTATAATGCTGCCCATGGAAAAGTATCAAGACGGTTCAGGCACATTTTTAGTAATATATTTGCACGATTCTCAATTTTAATTGTTATAGTGCATTAAAAGTGTCCCAGACACAATATTTTTTAATTTAACAGATTTTACCTCATTTGACACACCCTTTCAATTGCCTTTCCCATCACATTTTTACTTTGCCCAGCAACCATTAATTTTCATGTTTCTATAAGCTACCTTTCTTGTGAACTCCAGGATCCATGTTAGAGCTCTATCTTCTCTCCAGGGTACACTTACTAGCTACCAGCCTTTGGCACTCTTAAATGAGCCTGAGGCTTAAACTGCCCTTTATTCCACTTTTAGCCTATTTCTTTATAGTTCACATTCTATTATTATTGTTATTATTATTATTACTATTATTTCTCAATTTTGAAGATTTTCTTATATCCCAAAGTCAGTCACAGGATTATTCCTAGTTTCTAACTATAAAAGAACTCTAATTGTTTATTTCCATGGTTCCAAGTAATCAGGCTTCGTTTTGAACATGACATTTTAGCACATACAATAAAAGTGAGAAAATAACCTTGTCTTAAATCTATAAACTTTTCCAAGACCAGTACAACAGAATAGTCACTAGTAAAATTTATGTTTAGGGTCATAAGTGGTGGATCAATGTATGAGTAAGAACACATACATTTTCTCTTTTTCCTATAACCACGGCACAGTTAATCTAATAGTTTTTCACTGCTCTGTGAACCCTCAGGTAGTGACTATAGCTAAAGACAGGATATTAGGTCATCCAATTACCTGATTTATTGTTTTATATGTTTATATTTTCAAATTTTTCACTATGATAGCTGAAAATCTAGACCCCTAGGAGGCTGTTACATAAAGTTCCTTTAACATTCATTAGATTTGCCTAAGAACTCTAAAAGGTATTTTTGGTGTGGTCTCTCCTAAATCATTGAAATTCAAAGTAATTAATTGAAGTAAAACCCTGTATTGTGCATGTTTTCTGAGTAATTAACTGATGAAACACATGTATTGCTAATCTTGCATGCTGTGATTAAGACAGAAATAAAGACATCCATCAAACTAGATTACTTCTTCATTACAGAGGTGCAGAAATATCTCCACAGCTGTTTGGCTTATTTCAGAGCCTCTCATAGCACAGGTTTAAGTGAGGCACTATTTCCTCCCACCCCCTATTAAAAAAGAGAATATTACAGTATACTCATTAGCATGTGAGAGGAATTACAACTCGTTTAAAGGTCTCTTCATTAGTAAAATCGAATTAAAGAAACAAAAGGCATTTGTGCATTTATTGATCTATTTTCACACTTAGATACATAAACACAGAGCTGGGAGGGTCATGTGGTCCTCAACTCTATTATCGAACATGTCCAAATGAAACCCTCTTTCCTCTTACACTCCTTCATTAAAAAAAAAAAAAAAGAACATAGAATGGTGCTATCTTCCCCATGTGAAAAAGAAACCTAATTGACCCACAAAATGACACTAGCTATATTTTCCTCAAGTTAACATTCCTCCCTCTAATCTGAATGTAGGTTCTGAAAGCATTTGCTTATTCCAAAAACAAAAGACCCACTTACTCTACCGATTTTGTGGTTAGTTACTCAGAATTGTCCCTAGTGATATAAACTGGGAGTTGGATCACTCAATAGGACTAGCGAATAGCAGAATAAGACCAGAAGTTGTCTCAGAATAATGAATGATTTGACGCAAAGTGATTTCTTGAAAGCCAAAGTTACCATTTCAGGAAATTCATTCTCTGTGGTTCCCTGAGCCATGAGCGAAGTGAACTGAACAGAATGAGAATAAATCAAGATCAGACATTTCATGGACATAGAGCCCTTTCTTTGGGTATCTCAAATTGCTACAAGAAGCACTGTTTTAATATCACTCATTGTGTGAGAAATCTACTTAGTTTCATCTTAAAGACTAAGTAAGAAACTATAATGGAAGAGATTTGAGACAGAAATATATATTAATATTCAAAACAACATGAACCAGCAAAAACCTTCCTATCTAATTATAAATATGTTAACAATTATCTGTGAAAAAATAATTTTAATAAACTTCATGTTTTCTCTTCATTCTGTTGTATATTTAAGGATTAATATGTAATCTATCATTTTGATGTCTCTTCCAGTTGAACACAAAACAAACATGACTTGAGACGCTCAGGCCAGGATTCCCTAGGTCAGAGTGGATTAGCTGCAAATGTAGAGAGAGAGAGAAACATGCAGATCCATGCTGACAAAATGACTGAACCCTACACTTTTCTTAAATTGAGCAGGCAAATATTTATACCACGCCAGTGGGCAAAGTATTAATAGTGATACTGAAAATGAGATGCTATTTATTGGATAGACTTTAGATTTAAGAAGAATAACTCTATACTTTAAAACTTTAATTATAATTGCTGAATCAAATGGTAGCATCAATAATAAATTCAGTGAAAAATATATGATATGGTAAGGAAAAACAAAACCAATGGGAAATTGGAATATCTTACAATAACTAGAAATATTGTTGTAAAAATATATTTATTGACAAAGAAAGGCTTATATATAATGTTAAATTAAAAAGCAAGTTATAAAATAGTTTTATATTTTTTACTCCATGACATAATGAATATATAATAGATACTATTATATGTGATAGTAACAGATAATATTAAGATAGGTATATTATCTATTGGCCTATAAACCACATATTCTAAAAGTTAATATAAAAATATTTTAACAACCATATAAAATGGTGAGAATGTATTCATGACTTTTAATCGTCTCTTTGTCTTCTAAATTTTCTACAGTAAGCATGTGATACTTGTATAGAAAATATTTGTAATTCAATTCAAGAGACTTTGTGGTCATTCTGGCAGTTAATTAACCATATGTGATTCAGTTTCCCCAGCCTTTCCAACGAACATTTCCCAATGAGATATCCATGGAAACACAACAAACAAGATCATTTCTCAACACACAGAAAATTAAGAAGCTCCAGCAGCTAACTGAACACTTCCTGAAGGAATTCCTCCTAAGTACAGTGTGTATGGAATAAATTGAGAAATGGTGAGGAGCAGCCAACTCGTGTGGAGACCTCTCTATCCCCATGCCTGCCTGCCTCTAAGCACCCCTGAGCACAGAAATGTGGCACCGCAGACCCATGAAGACTTGTCTCCTATTCTTGCATCAGAACTTCCCTTTTTATAACTCACTGGAGGTCTGAGCTCCCAGGAACCCAAAGGGCCAGGGCATAAGAGTTACAGCAGTCTGAGAAGAGAAGAGAAAGAAAAAGCACTTAAAGCATAAGAACCAAGAGTATCAAGAATGAATTTAAAGAAAAGTCCAGACCAGTCAGAGCACTGTCCTTCCTCCTTGCAGATAGAGACCAGTGTGGAGACAGAGACTGCTTTCCCTTGGGAAGGAGCTTTCCTCTCCCGCCAGAAGCCTTCCTTATTCTCAAAGCAAGCAATGAGGTAGAAATAATTGTGTCCATTTCACAGGGAAGACAACAAAGCTCAGAAAGCTAAATACTTGGTCCCAAATCACATTAAAATGATAATGAAATTTGAAACCCCCATAGTCAAGTTAGTGCAGCAAGTAATGAAGTCAATGCTTTTAAGTACAAATGCCAAAGACAAAATTAAATGGCAGCATCAATGACCAATAAATTGAAAAATTATGTTTTTATATAATTTTCTTTCAAACGAATGCTGTGTTGTTGTTGTTTTTTATTTAACTAATGATCTGGTTTTCTTGAGTCAATGAAAGTGATAAAATTATACTATTACTTTCTTATCTCAATAGTTTTTCATGGTCTGTGTTTTATCCTATATAATAAAAAGCTAATATAATTAGACCTGAGGGCAGAACAATCTTCCAGAACAACCTTCCCAAAGGACCAGTGGGCAGGGCCGTGGGGGCACAAGGCAGCTGGGGCTGCAAGCCCCTTGCACAAATCTCGTGCATCGGGCCTCTGGTAATATTACAATTTACTCGGGCCTCTGGTAATATTACAATTTACTAGAGGCCCAGTGCACGAATTCGTGCACAGGTGGGGTCCCTCGGCCTGGCCGGCAATTGGGGCCAATCGGGGCTGTCTTGGCTAGTCCAGGGGGAGGGACTGCAGGAGGTTGGCTGGCTGGGGGAGGTTGGCTGTGGGAGTGCACTGACCACCAGGGGGCAGTTCCTGCGTTGAGCATCTGGTGGTCAGTGTGCATCATAGTGACCAGTTGGTTGTTTAGGCATATATATGAATATATATATATGTATATATGTGTGTGTGTATATATATAAATTAGGACAAGAAATATATAAACAAATAACCTCCAGACATACCTCATCACCATGACATACTATTGTTTCAGTAGTCAGTTGATGGTGAATTTAATTTGTCTCCATTTGTTTTTTAACTACTTGAGAAGAGGAATGAGAACTGTTAGGATGCAGATTTATGTACCTTGTTCTGCATACAATGAGAGTTTACTTGTTTTAATCGCAGATTAAAACTCCTGGGTGGTTTAAGGATAATGGTTGAAGCAGCCTTTTGATTTATGTGACTCTTGATTTTTTCCTGAAATTCCTAGTACAAATGATAATTCTACCTAAGTTCCATTTGGTAGAAAAAGCAATGCTCTCAACCAAGGACATCATTTCAATTCATACCAAACAGGAATTTAAGTGCTGCTAAGTTCACTGCCAGCTAAGGACAAACACAGATAAGGGGATGTAGACTTGCATCACTTTCCACTACCTACTGGAGAGCGCTTTTTATTTTAAAAGGGATAATCTTTTGCTGATAATCTAATATGCAAACTTCACAGTGTGCAATTTATGCAATTATGTCATTATTAAGTACAGCACCCTGTAAATTCTACAGGTTACTAAATATGCCTCCTTTTATAGCAATCAGCAACCTATAAAGATGATGAAATACTTTTTCCATAAGACAGGTAGGAAAGCCAATGAGTCTAGGTCCTGCATCAACTAGACTTTGATTTGATGCTTGATATTAATTGTTTTTAAGTGTGTGAATGTTATGTTATTTAGTGTGTGCAAACCGCAAATGGCTCCTGGCAAGACCTCATACCATTAGCAATGAGATTAGCAGAGGAAAATTCAAAAACACTCATGGGGATTGTTTGTGCTGTTTTTTTGTTGGGTATGTTTTTGCTCTGTGGGATAGAAGACAGTTTAAAACAGCTTGGCATGAAAAAAGAGAAACGACCAACCGCAGGTTGCAAGTAGGCTTCAGAGAAGCAGAGGTTTCTACAGCTCCTCTCAGCAAAGGGGAGGTTTCTAACGGTCCCCTGCTGACTTCAAATGTGCTCACAGCCTGCACCCAGCAGCCACAGTGGAAACTTACGGTGTGATAATAATCACTTAGAGTGAGGCTGTGGTGGACCCTCTTCCCCCAAACAGAAATCCCCTGAGTGAAACCTCTATCCCCGGAGGAGACACAAAGATTCAAAGACATGAAAACAGGTGTACATGTCCCTGACACTTAGAAAAATTGAGTAGGGACAGCTTTTCCCTCCTGATATCCTCAGAGTCAAAAAATTCTCTCCAGCACATTGTATACTTGATCTCCAGGCATCTGACTTAGACTTGCCTTAAAACACTTGTTGAGAACATTTTTCATATGTAAAAAGGAATCATTTTTGCACAAAGAAAAATAAACTTCTGGTTGGGGCAGGGGGAGAGATATTGATGCTATCTGTATATATAAAAGGCTAATATCCAAAGTGCCCCCTCGGGAATTCGACTGGGAGATTGGGAGTTCGATTGCTCGTTACAACGTGTGCTGACCACCAGGGGGCAGCACAGAATGAAGGGAGGCCTCGGCCAGCAGCCTGGAAGGCCCTGATGGGCCCTGATCGCCGGCCAGGCCTAGAGACCCTACCCATGTATGAATTTCATGCACCAGGCCTCTAGTGTATAAATAAAATCCCAGAATAATGAACATCAACATATTAATTGTTTTTGCCTCTGGAACATGGGTGCAAGGCCGAGTAGGAATGATTCTTTTTACTTTTTCAATTACTGCATCGCTCGCCTTTGTTAAAATTACAATGTAGTGCTTTGGTAATTATTTGTAAACTTTTTCTTTTTTTGATTACTTTCCACTGAGCCAAACCGGTTTCGGCAACTTTGAATAATTTCTAATGAAGGTGAACCATGTTCTCTAAGAAAACTACCTCAACTTTTTCTGAAAGGTGGAGTTTAAGTAAATGCACATAATAAAATGTCTTCCAGGTTAGCATCCTATGAATCACTACATTTGGGAAGGTGATTTTTAAGTTAGATTCAACATTTGTATGTCACTTTCCAGATTCTAAAGTGCTTTGCTCATTCATGTCTATATGCCACACAACAGCCCTCTGAAGTGGATACTACACTACTTTTAAGGAGTAGTATAATCATAGCAAATCAGAAAATGTCAAAGTCCAAGAACTACATACAATAAACATGTTTTTTAATGTTCCACTGAGCTATGATGGAATGCTCTCAGGTTCTAACGGGGAATGCTAAGTGCTGGTGCTTCCTCAGTGTGGATGGCTCACTCATCTGGGAAAATTCTGTGAGAAATGAAGGTAAGACAAGAGAGCACAAAAAGCAGATCTAGCTGACATGCAGGTAGACTTAGTGCTGGGCTCCATAAATCAAGATGTTCTATTCATTCTCTTCTGGCTCTAGAAAAACACATAGAAGATTGGAAAATAAAATTTCTGGGAAATGCCCTAGCTAGTTTGGCTCAATGGATAGAGTGTCAGCCTGTGGAGTGAAGGGTCCCAGGTTCGATTCCGGTCAACAGCACATGCCTGGGTTGTGGGCTCGATCCTCAGTAGGGGGCGTGCAGGAGGCAGCTAAACAATGATTCTCTCTCATCATTGATATTTCTACCTCCCTCTCTCCCTTTCCCTTCCTCTCTGAAATCAATATTTAAACAAAATTTTTTTTCTGGGAAATCAACAGAACGTTCTCTACAGACAAGGCTGCCAGGGTGGGGCAAAGCTAAACCCCTCAGATAAAAAGGTCTCTAAAGCCCTCATTGCAGTCGAATTGAGGACACATTTCAGACTCAGTTTAAATTTATAGATCCCAGGGCAGCCCAGACTGCATCCCAATTTCTTGAGGTAAAGTCCTAACATGCATATGCATATTACGTGTATGCTTATACTTGTCTCCTTAGGTGACTATCATGCCCTGATTATAAACTATTTGTAGAGAAATCTGGGATAATAAAAAGAAAGCAAAGGGATCTGGTGGAGAAGTAACTTTAAAAAGTATATACTCCACTTTTTCAATCCAAAATTGAGAATTAAGATTATTTACCTGCAATGAATAAATTGAGTGCAACGATCAACTGAATTTGTGCTCTTACATATGTTACTTGAAAGCATGCCTACCCTGGCATAAGGTCACTATCATAAAGGGGATATTTGCTAAGTTTCTTTTTGTTGAAGCGACCATTTTTAATTTTGTGAAGTCAAATATCAGAAACTTTTTATATAAAAACTCAAACTTTTATCAAAGAAATGAAGTCCAATCAAATAAACACAGTTTCCTGTTTATAAACATATAGATAAAACCCCTCTTTGCCACCAAAGCACTTTTTTAACAGAAGCACATGTGACTTAATAGTATAAGCCCTGTATATGCATATTGCTTTCCTCAAGAGAACTCATGGTTTACAGATGCTCAATCCATTACTCCAAAATTCCTGTCAGTGGGGAGAAGGAGTTAATTCTCAATGTATATGTATAAGAAATTGAGGCAATCACATATTAATAAGTTAACAGGACTCTGTAGCTGGGCCAGGAATAGAATCCAGGTTACATATTTTTAGACCAGTGCCTCTTTGATTTTCACACACAATATGATTCTTACCCACACTCTTTAAAAGGACACAGTTTTCAGCAAGGAGAGTAGCAGAAAAGAGCATTTGTGTAACCCTAGAACTGAATAAAAATCTTCATGGGATAGGCTTACGTGTGTTTGAAATCTTCTCTTTTAAGCAGGTAGCATGCATTTTTCTACTTAATGGCCACAGTAACCCTACAAGATAGGTATTATGCCCAGTTTCTAAGTAAAGAAACCGAGGCTCCCCAATTTGCCAAATGAAAACTCCAGTTATCTACACACATTCCTGGGATAATGGGAAGTTCTTCTCATGGCACATGACAAATGCCCAGTAAACACCAGCCCTGCTCCTCCAGAAAGGCTAATGCTGAAACCTGTGGAAGACCTCACACTGCTGGGCCCAGGAGCTTTTTGAAATTAATAATAGCAGGCACTCTGGCTGAGTAATTTGAAACCCAGTTTGCATAATATGGCTTGATGTTAATGGAGAAATATTTTTTTCTCACTCAAAAAAAATTAAAAAAAATAGCAGCAGGCAGCAATCACAGAATAGCCCTTGGTCAACCACATTTCCTCAAAAATATTAATAAACATAATATTTAAATAAAAGATTTTTCTGCACATTTTCTTTAGACCTGCATTGGCTTGGAGTTGTTCAAATGACCTAACACTTATCAAGCACTTACGATTATACAGGCTCTAAGTGTGTAATTTACTTAATTCTCAGAATGATAATATGAAGAAAAATGCCATCATTACAGGTAACTTCTCCATTTAATGAATAGCAGATAGTCAGTGGTGAGGCCAGAACTCAGATCCAGACCTTTTGGCCACGGAGTGCACACTCGCACGCCTTCCCCTCTGCTGCTTCCCACTAGGCTGTGTGATTTCGGACCCGTCACTCTGCTTCACGGATGGCATTTATAAACCTGCTTTATTACGCCCCATTCCCAGCGTTTTAAAGCCTTGGCTTCTTTTGTCATGTGGATAGGCATCATCTAGACCGGGTCATGGAAGGGGATAAAGGAAGATCTTGATTTCTTAGGACCTGACAGGACCTTTGCTGTGGGACGATAGCCTTCGACAGTTCCACCCCTGATCACACCATTTGCTGCGATGTGCTCTTTATGTCAAATCAGCACATCACCAATGTCCTTTGAGTCTTGAAAACTGAAAAACAGTGACCATAAAATTTGATACTGCTCATTAAATTAAATGTAAAATAAAAATCTTGCATACATGAAATTTAGTGTTCACTCTTTTTAACGTGAAGGGTAATATATTAAGAACAGTGTGTTTTAATACAATAAAAGAATTTCAATATTAAAAACTGGGCTCCTGGTTGGGCTATTTGTGGCAAACGAGCGTTATCATAGTGCAGGTTCTTTATGAGAGAGTTTTCCATATTAACCCCAAGTTTCCAGCCACTTACATAAAGCAAGATTTGTTTCGAGGCTTCCGATGTTATCTGCAATTAGTTGGTCACAGTCAGTGAGAACATTTGTGAATACAGATTGCAGCTAAGTACTCTTTCCTGTATGTACACACATGAAAAGGGAGCTGGAGAAGCTTTCTTTCAGTATATTCTTTGGTGAGCACATGAGCTTAGCCTCATTTTTTCCCTAGGCTTAGAGGTGTATCTGTCCTGGGATGGCCAGGGAGCCTACAGTGGCCTAAGTAATCTCATCTGATTACTCCACAGTATTGCATATATATTGAAATTTTCAATATGTACCACGCGTGCCAAGGATGAGAAGTACTGGCTAAGATATTGTTCAGTGCTCTAGTTAAGTACGTAAGTATATTAATAACCTGTGAATACCTACACAATGAACAAGCTATATAATTTGTAATTATTTCCCCAATGTTATATGTGCGACATTTATTGGATTCTAATTTTGTTTGTCAGATCTAATAATTAAAAAATAGTACTTTATATTATGTGTCTTGTTTAAAATATCATCTTAAGTAAGTCAGCCTTGTTATTTTACAAAGGTATCTGTCCAAATGGAGTTAGGGGTGGAAATGGTCCTTTAACATAGTTTCAGAAGAATTTCTCCAGGCTACCTCTACCCAAGTAATAGAAAGTTGACCCTATGTTCTCCTCTCCTGATAGAATCTCCCCATGCTTATTTATATTCAAAGTGTCCACTTGATTTTATGCTCTCAACACTCAAGCTAGAAATCATACCTGCCCCCTTAAAGTCGGAGGAATCATAGTCCCCTCTTGATGGTAACTGCGCTCAACATGGAGCTATGATGCTGGTAAGGCCAACAAATCGAGGCCTGGTGTTAGTGTGAAATCTGTCTAGTAGAAGCTGTGCTTGCAGTTGCTTCCATATGGCTAGTATGAGAGCATTTTCCCCTGGCCTGCTGAAACCTTACCAGGCCTGACAATGTTAAATGCTATTTCTTCCCATTATCATTTCTGAAACCTGACTATCACAACACTTTCTCGTCATTACCCTCAGTCAGGGTTGCCAGTGTTCAGGCTGGTTGGATTGCCTTACATAGCCTTCTCCTCAGGTTGACTCCTTATGGATTCAGAATCACCTTTTTAATTCACCCATCTGACCTGGCATGGGGGTCAGCCCAGCAGCCTGACCCCTATTTCTTCCCACTCCGCATGCTGACTTTATCTTAGGGAGCAAGTGCCCTCATATGTACAAACCTAGGTCAAGGCTATCTCAGCTCATCCCAACAAAGTTCAGCAATTTGGAATCTCAAATGGAGGGAATCAGAGGCTTGATCTCTTTCTTACCAAGTAACAACTGGGCTTGATCAACTCCTACACTAGCAGGTTCAAGCTTTGCTCATTAATAGCCTTTTGCCATAGACTATACAGGGTTGGGCAAAAGTAGGTTGACCATTGTTCATATGGAAAATAATACAATAATATATATATATTAAAATAAGTATATTTTAATATATATTATATATTTTATATATATATAAAATCCCAGCGACCAGAACAGTGGAATGACCAGAACACCCTGATTGGGGGCGGGGCCAGCCGGCCAACCACCCTCAGCCTCTCCCCCCTGCCAGCCCCGCCCGATGGGCCCCCATCAGGGCGGGCTGGCCAGACCCCACTCATGCACGAATTTGTGCACCAGGCCTCTAGGTAATAAATAATAATACAAGAATGAACTCTGTGTTTTGCATATTCACAACTGTAAGCCTACTTTTGTCCTACACCAGTGGTCGGCAAACTCATTAGTCAACAGAGCCAAATATCAACAGTACAACGATTGAAATTTCTTTTGAGAGCCAAATTTTTTAAACTTAAACTATATAGGTAGGTACACTGTTATTAACTTAATTAGGGTACTCCTAAGGCTTAGGAAGAGCCACACTCAAGGGGCCAAAGAGCCGCATGTGGCTCGTGAGCCGTAGTTTGCCGACCACAGCCCTACACTGTATATCTTGCTTACTAATTCTGCTTACCTGGAAAATCCCTTACATACTTTAAAATTTTTGTTAACCTTAACATATTTTTATATATCATAGTTCATTTTAGAATTTAGCATCTCTGACATTATCCTGACAGTATCACCATAATATTTAAGCATGTGGCCTTTCTTCTTGTGTTTTGCTGATTTAAAATCTGATCCTGTCAGAAATTAGCCTTATTCTTTTCAATACTTTGTGGTGTTTTTTTTTATGCCTCCCATATGCAAATGCAGAGGTCAAGTCACTAGTACCAATTTCCCTAATAACTTTCTTCATATTTTACTGGATAAAACTATCAGAGAGATAAGACAAAAATTTATCAAAAGCTCTGCTTTTGAGAAATGAAATTTTCAATTGAATGTGTACTTGAAGTCTAGCTTTGCCATTTGCACAAGGTGAATTTAATCTATTCACTTTCTCGGTCAGATCCTCTCTAGTACACATCTACAGTGATAATAGTTAATATTGATGGAGCACCTCCTTTATGCCTGGAAATGTTGAATCTCATTTAGTCCTCATAGCAACCGTATGAGGTAAATATTACCATGATCCACATTCTACAGGTGAGGAATTTGAAGTACAGAGAAATTAAATAAACTTTCCATGGTCCCCAGCTATAAGGGACATATTTAGGGAAGGAGCTCAGACAATCCAACTTGTAAGTTCAGTCTGGTATGATACACTGCCTAATTTTGTGTCTAACCTTTTAGCTTCACACAAATGCACTCCATAATTCTATAGAGTTTAATGAAGGAATATATATATTTTTAGCATACAGCTCTTCTCTACCTTCCTTAATAACAGTCATTTCTTTTGAACCAGAGATTATCATATCCTTTCACAGTATACCCCAATATTGAACTCCTTCTTTCCTAACCTCTCAGATCATATTCACTTCCTTCTGTTACAACCTCTGTTTCATTTTGTTGATTAATCATGTCTTTCAGCAACTCTTTCAATTATCTATATTATACATAGCAGAAAAACAAACAAACAAAAAGAAACATACAATAGGGTGGTGAAGACCTGGGGCGGGGGGCGGGGGAGAGACTGGCTAGAAGAGGTTAATGTTAGGGGAAAGGAGACATATGTAATACTCTCAACAATAAAGGCTTAAAAAACATACAGAAGCCTGACCAGATTAGTATAATGTACCCTTTTCAAAAGTATATTAGACTTGGGACATACAGAGAAGAGCATATCCCTATATTCCTATTATTTATCTTAAATATTTTTCAAGTGAGAATGTTGAAAAATATGTCATTTGTAAGGTTGAAAGAGACTTTGTAATTTATCTAGTTTAATACCTCATATTACCTTTGAAAAAAATGACATTTGAAAATGCCAAATGACCGGCCTATAGTTAAACAGCTAGTTCCTTAAATTTTTTCCAAAGTAATGCTTATAGTAAGTGATCAATACTTAAAATGACACTTAGCTCTAAATTTATATTAACTATTATTTTCTAACATCTCCCCCATTTATTGGGTAGTAAATTTAAAATATACCCTTCTATCATTTTGCATTTTGAGTTTCTAAAGATACAGTTACTCAATTATATTCTTATATATGGCCATAGATAAATTCTGGATGGGTAAAAGGTTTATGACATAAAAACTTCTATTTTAATTAGGCAACATATTCTGAAAAATGCATGTAAAAATATACACACAAAAATTCTGTAGCATATCTGATGAAGAAAACTTTCTAAAAATACCAAACATAGGCAAAAGGAGAATAATAAAAATAGAACACTGGTTCTAAAAATAATCTCAACAACAGGCAAATAGCTATTGAGTGGAAAATCATTCAGCCACCTTTTTCTCTATTAGTTTTTCTTTTCCCTCCTTGGAAATATAACAGATTTCTTCTCTCATTCAGGTAACACCATATTTGATCAGAGTATACACCAGTTACCTGTGGTTGTTTAATTCATTATTTTGGCGTAAGTGTTATTTACTGACACACTTTATTTAAAAAATTCTGGTTTTAAATATAAGCACTGACTTAAAAAAGAAACAGAGAATTATGAAGAAACATTTTCAAAATCTACAATTTTATGATAAAAATCTGCATGAATAGGTCAAATTGGATATTCAGGAAGTCTGAGAAAATTAAAAATTGTGAGAAAAAAAACTGAAGTTTCAAAACATGATATAGTTCTAATTATAACCATCTGATCTTCATATTAAAAATAAAGCACACATGTATGTGGAAACTAAATTCCATTGCCTATTAGGTGCTTCATTAATGAGAATAAAAGTTTGCAAATGGGCTTGAGGTATGGTTTGACAATGATATAAAGGAAAAGTAATTATATTGGCATAAAGAAGTTTGCTTTTAGCATTTTCCCCCTGGTTGCTTTTTTGTGTTTTCTTGTTTAGTTATTTTGTGTGTTTTTTTAAATTTCAGAGAAGAAGGGGGGAGAAAGAGAGAGAAAGAGAGAGAGAGAGAGAGAGAGAGAGAGAGAGAGAGATCAATGATGAGAGAGAATCATTGATCAGCTGCCTCCTGCATGCTCCCTACTGGGGATCAAGCCCGCAACCTGGACATGTGCCCTTGACCGGAATCAAACTCGGGACCCTTCAGTCTGTAGGCTGAGGCTCTATCCACTGAGCCAAACCGGCTAGGGCTTGTTTTGTTTTATAAATGGTATTCAGCCACTCTAACAAGTGTCTCCTCCTTTTAGCTACTGCGTATGGTGGGATTCACACTTATTCTCCTGTTCCATGAGGGGCTTATCTTTACTAAATAAGAGACTGTTTGCTAACCAAAAGTCCATCACCTACTTTTAAGACCTATGGTTTCAAACTTGGAAAGGAATATGTTTCAGAATGCAAATAGTATTTTTAATAAAAAAATAGTTTTTAAAATAAAGGTAGTGTTATGGTCATTACAAACAACCCAGCTTCACAGGCGTCCTCAGATGAGCTGGGGTCCCGCTAAAAGGAATATTGGGTCAAGAATCTGAAATGCTTGAGTTTTAGGTCAAATGTACAGCTGAGAAAAAATGCTAATAACTTAAGGCAAGTCGCTTGTCTCCCTGTTCTAAAAACTTTCTCATCTCTAAGAATGAAATTATATTAATTGTTGCACAGAATTCATGTATCATTCATTTTAGCTTTATTTATGTATTCATACCTCAATTTCATGTCAAAATAAATTTGAGGAAGTTTCCGAAGTAAATAGAAAAAGCTAAAGAACAGGAGGGAAACTATGAAGAGTAAAAATGACATGAAGTCAGGGGAGGTTGGTAAACAGTTTGCAGGGCATTCTACTTGGGTGTAAGCTTTTCTGCAGCAGCGGCTCCCACTTGGGAGACAAGCTTGCATAGTGGGAAAGCGCAGGGAAAACATGAAAATCCCAAAATTCCTAAGGGACATAGGTTAGGAGAACATTCTTCCATTGTTTTTCCTGTTTTACCTCCATTAGTAAATACCCGAAAAAAAAGAAGCAAACTCCTGAAACTTAATGTGGGCCAATATTATAAGGCTTTGCCTATGTATCCAAATCATCATATACATTTTAAAATTAAAAAATCTCATGATTCCAGAAGTCAACATATCATTGGTGTGGACATAGAAAATAGTACTATAAAATACTTACTTTTTAGACACTGTCATCATTAACACATTATAGAAATGTTTTTCATTGAAAAACAGAATTTTCAAGTGTAACTAACACTTTATTTATTTATTTATTTATTTATTTATTTATTTATTTATTTTTAATCCTCACTGGAGGATATTTTTGGGGGGGCAGGGGTGGTGAAATGGAGGGAGAAACAGAGAGAAACACTGATGTGAGAGAGACACATCAATTGGTTGCCTCCCGCATGCCCCTGGCCAGGCCCCGGGAGCCTGCAACCAAGGTACTTGCCCTTCACCAGAATTGAACCCAGGACCCTTCAGTCCACAGGCTGACTCTCTATGCACTGAGACAAAACCGGCTAGGGCAACACTTCAAATACTTCCTTTCATTTTTTGCCGTGCTCCAATTTTTTTCTTCCTCAGCCCCAAATTACAGAAGCAGTTTGTAGTGTCTTTCCTCCCAATCCAAAACAGCCTCAATAATGTTAGTGTTAGCAACTAGTTCCATAGAAACTGTCACAGGGGCTTTTATTTACAGAGACACACATTTCTAGAGAAATTAGGTTTCTAACTCAAAACAGTACAAAGAAACTTACACTAAAATTATCTTTGGCATCTAGTGGGAGTGTAGGAGTACTTCAAATATTTTGGAGATGTCTCTTTAAAGCTCTCCCTGCTCAATTAAGTTGTATTGTTTTGCTACCAAGCTCATACCACTTGAAAGCAAGACTGGGGACTGAAAGTGATACTAACCTCTTCTAGCTAAATTATTTAAATGGTCATGGTTTTCAAAAGATAAAAAAAAACAAAACAAAAAAAATAATTTTGCCACTATATTTGGTAATTTTTTTTCTTGCATGTAAAACATTTTTGTTCCTCTAAGAAAACCTGCTGATTTATTATGGAAGACATTTCCACTACAGGTACTGTACTAAAAAATCACAGTCCCCCTTATAGTTCATAGAAAGAAAATCAAATTCGATTTTAGTGAAGTTTTTATAACAGCTTTTTGGCTAATAATGTTGAAGAATCATGATATATTTAAGAGATATTAATTCTAGTAATAGTCATTTATCTTTGAAGTCCAAGAGAGACAAAGGCTTGGGAAATAGAAGATTTACGGTGACATATTATAGACTCACTTGGTAGATTTTTTTTACTCTTCCTCTGAAACGACAGAGTGAAGCTTTATCAACTTCCTTTTATTAAGGCTAAAAATATAGCCTATAATTGGATCATAAACATTTAATGAAACTCACAGCTGTACTGACTTTTAAAATTAGGAGAGGATGGACAAGTAGTTCATAGAAAAGTAAATCAGCCTTACTCATGCATTAGGAATTGACAACCCTGCTGTTTTAATTTAATATATCTCTGGGCCCGACCTCTCTCCTGAAGTCGAGACACACATTTTCCACTTTCTAAATGAATCTTGATGTATGAAATGAGTTGATTTTCTTCCCAAGAACGTCTAGATATCTGAGACACGTCACTGGAGAAAGCTCAAATTCAAGAAGATAGAAGATGACTGCTCTTCCCTTTATTCTTTCACTGCTTTCTGGGAGAAAATTAAAATTCTATTATCTCTGTCTTAAGTTGGGTTCCCTGTAAACAGACCCTGAAGCAAGGATTCTTGTGGATATAATTAATACTAAGTTTTCCCAGGGGGCTGGGGAAAACATTACTAGAGTAGAGAAATGGTACTAGTACGGTAAGGAGAGTAAGGAGGGATGTGTTATCAAGCAATCTTATGAAGGGTAACTCTGGCTTTGTCCCACAAGAGTAGGTCATAATTCTACTTCATCCTGACCAAGACAAGATAGGTGAAATACATATGCCCTTGCACTTGTCAATCACTGGTTAAGAACTGTGAGTAGGAGATGTAAAATCCCAAGTACTTCTAATAAAATGGAGCAAAGTGAGGTCTTGCAGCGTGTGGCAAACCCTCCGACAGAGACATGGTGCTTACAATTTAAGAGTAAAAATATACATGGAGCCAACATGCATGGGAATCCAAAAAAGACCAAGCAAGTTTGGGTGGTGCAGGGGCTGACTGCTCCAATCTCCACACTGGTGACTGTCTACTAGTAAAATGATTTTGCTGATAACTACCTTTATTCTTTATTAATTTATTAATGCATCTGCTGTCTTCCTTTATTTTCTGGGGTCAACTGCTAACAGGAGAGTGCTTTCTATGGGCCTACGTTGCAGTTCTTTCCACTCTGCCCCACGGCTCAGTGTGAGGCCAGTAGATGTGCATTATTGGTCAGCTCCATGTCATAAAAACTCAAATATGAATATGCCTTCTGCCTGGCTGGCATGGCTCAGTGGTGGAGCGTTGACCTATGAATCAGGTCACAGTTCGATTCCCGGTCAGGGCAGATGCCTGGGTTGCAGGCTCCATCCCAGTGTGGGGTGAGCAGGAGGCAGCCAGTCAATGATTCTCTCTCATCATTGATGTTTCTATCTCTCTCTCCCTCTTCCTTTAACTCTAAAATCAATCAAAATATATATTTTTAAAAAATGAATATGCCTTCATATGAGATGTGTTTTCTCAAGTTACCAGAATCTCCTAACAACATCAGTTACGATTTGATGCAGCTGATATAACAAAAAACAAAGTAATAGTGAATCTCAAAAGATGGTGCCTAGACCAACTGCATCGGCATCACCTGGCAGTCAACAAATAGCATGGTCCTTGTCATCAAGGGCCCAGTCTCATACCACCCCCACAGCAGAAGAGGGCTGCTTTCGCAGCACCCATCGCCTCCCCTTCCAAGCAGCAGGATGGAGGAAGATGCAAGAAAAAAGTTTCAAGGGGCTTCTGCAAGATATTTTACTTTTTTTGTTTTGTTTTGTTTTTGTTCATTCTCACCCAAGGATATTTTTTCCATTGATTTTTTTAATGTTCATAGCATTTTTTTATATTTCAAGAAAAATGATCTTAAATATAATAACATTACAGGCAATAAACATTAATATTTCAAGAAAAAAAAAGGATTTTGAGCATAATAATATTACCAACCCTTCTTAAGAGGACCTTTATGATTACATTGAATCCACCTGGATAATCCAGGATTCCCTCCTCATCAGACTATCGTTAACTTATTCACATCTGCAAAGTCCTGATTATCATATACGGTAACAGTAGCAGTTTCTAGGGATTAGGATGTGGACATCTTTGTAGGGGCCATGATTCAGTTTACCACAGTCTCCTATCTGACCCTCAAAGATTCATGTAAATTCCATATGCAAAATACATTTACTCCATTCCAAAGTCCCCAAAAGGCCAACCCATTACAACAAAATGTCATCTAAATACCACCTCAAATGTCATCATCTAAACCAGGTATGATTAAGATGATGGGTATAGTACATTTGGGGGCAAAATTCCTCTCTGTCTTTGGATCTGCGAATCTAAAAAACAGTTATCTGCTCCCATGATACATGGTGAAGCAGGTTATTGGCAGTTACATTCAAAAATAGAGAAAATGGAAAAAAATAGAAGTAATCAATGAAGGAAAAAAGAGGCCATTTTATATATATACTAGAGTCCCAATGCACAAGCAATTGAGACTGATTATTCATGCCTACGTGCAACCTACTTTATATGCACAACCTTTCTAACTCCCAGAAAGGTTCCTAGAAGGGCTTTTCTTAGCTGTCTCTTTCACTGTTCTATTAAACTTCTGACTACTTTGCAATTTTGCTTGTATTAGAGCTACCAGCCTCTTCTTGATTGATCTCCACCAAGATCTCTGTTGTTCATGACAACACTCTTAGGTAAGAAGTTCTCCACTCTCTGTTCCAAATAAAGATCAATCCTCTCAGGAAAAGTGGCTTATGCCTTCCTCTCTGTGCCTGCTTTATGCCCTGGGAGAAACCCATGTGCCACTACACAGAGCTAGGGTGGGGATGTGCTTTTCCAGACTGATACTTCAATTCTACGAGTAGTCATGGGGGCAAGGGATAGCTGCCCCAGTCTTCTTGAGTTGACCTTCTCAACATGGAATTTCAAACCTGATTATCAGTGATACATAAGAACAGTGCTGAGGGTTATAATCAGAGCTTCAATATTTTTGGTTTCTTGTGATGGGCAGAGCTTCTTCCTTACAAATGGTGGTTGAATGAGTAAGGAAATCCTCTCGTCCATGCCCACTTCTATACCATGGATCTTGAGAAAATAAGAATTTATGATAACCTACTCTTCACAGGAAGATATCGGAGCCTCAGGCAGGAAGCTGAGGATCCAGGGCACTACCTCTTAGATGCACACACTGGAAATGAGTTTACACAACACCAAGGGAATAATGGAGTGAGTCATGGTTCAAATGCTACAGACTCTCATTGTTTTTGCAGAGATATGGTAGATTGTATTGAATGAATGCTTTCCCATTTGCTGTATGCTCTTAGAACAATTTCCCAAGTCTTTCATGAGTGCTTTTCTTAATTTTTACAGTTAATTTTTTGCCAAAGGGAGAGTTCTTATCATTCTGGAAGTCCTACTCTCACACCTCTTTAAACCTCCTTTTCCTCATCTGTAACATGTAGATGATGATAATGGTTGTATAAGGAGATGGTGTATTTTTAGGGGATGGGACATTAAATACTTGAAAAAGTTACCTGCAACCAGAAAAATATATATTCTTCTTCTACTTTATATACTTATCTATAATAATAAAAAGGTAATATGCTAGTTAGACCGGACATCTTCTGGACATCATTCTGGACGTCCTTCCTGACCAAGCTGGGGCCAGAGGAAGCCAGCCCGGGTCCCGGGTGCCTGCCGGCGGCCAGATGAAGAAAGCCCGGGGGTGCCAGCAGCTGGGGGAAGGAAGGCCTACTCTTGCATGAATTTTTGTGCATCGGGCCTCTAGTATATATATAAAAGCCTAAGCTACCATTACAACTGAACAACCAGAACGACTGGAATGACCCGTCGACCAGTCGCTATGATGTGCACTGACCACCAGGGGGCAGACACTCAATGCAGTAGCTGCAGCCTGATGGTCAGTGCGCTCCCACAAGGGGAGTACCATTCAGCCAGAAGTTGGGCTCATGGCTGGTGAACGCAGCTGCCATGATGTCAGGGAGCTTCTCCCTATGCCATAGCAGTGCTAGCAAATGGTGGCAGCAGGTGCATCCCCTGCCTGCGGGGATTGGGCCTAAACTGGCATTCGGACATCCCCAAGGAATCCCAAATTGCGAGAGGGCGCAGGCCAGGCTGAGGGACCCCCCCCCCCGCCGCCACCGCGCACTAATCCATTCAATGTGCCTCTAGTATATTGATAAGACTCCTTAGTTAACACAGAAGTAGCAATGTATTATAGATTAGAAAAAAGTAGGGGATATGATCCTCAAGCTATGGAATATTTCATATGTAGATTCTCAAGTTCTAATTTCAGTTCTGTCATGGACTCCTAATGAAATTTTTGATAGATTATCACACAAAAATTGCTTCATATATAGTCTTGTTCTTTACTTTCAGAGTTGGCCAAATGGTCAGATATGGAACCTACACTAGCGAAGAAATAGATTTCTCATGGGACAATACTCTTTTCTTCATGTGAAATGTAAATAGAAAAGATCAACTTGAAACATCCTTGCCAGGAAATAGCAGTTGGTTGAATATATGCATCAACATTTGTGACATAAAGACAAAATGTTCTACAACAAGAAGGTAGTTCCATCTTTCTTCTTGGAATGCTGAAACTCTATTTGACCCTGGAGGAAACCTGAATGAAAAACAATCAGGTATGTAAAAAAAATGAGATTAGCATTGTAGCTTCTGGTGACTCACTTAGAAGTTGGACTTGCTCAAACTGGTTCTGTCTGTTCCTTTTTCTGCATTAGCCAGCCAGCCAAAAGGTTATCCAAAGTGAGCTGGCTTTGATTTTTCACATGGACTAAACCTGTTAATTTTTTTTAGTTATATGCTAGTAGGTAAAATTACATTCATTTATCTATAATTTCTTCCAAGAACAAATTCTATGTATTTGTAAGTAAAAAAAATCTGAACTGGGGTGAGTTAGAAACACTAACTTAGAACTTCATGATATCAGTTTTGCAAGGCCAGCCTCAAGTGAAAACAACATTCATGATGTTTCCAAGTACCTCAAACACTTATACATTTGAAAATACTTTGCCCATCTGCTGATAGGCATTTAAGCTGTTTCCAAATCTTAGCTATTGTAAATTGTGCTGCTATGAACATAGGGGTGCATATATTCTTTCTGATTGGTGTTTCTAGTTTCTTGAGATATATTTCTAGAAATGAGATTCCTGGGTCAAGTTCCATTTTTAATTTTTTCAGGAGACTCCATACTATTTTCCATAGTGGCTGCACCAGTCTGCATTCCCACCAGCAGTGCATGAGGGTTCCCTTTTCTCCACATCCTCACCAGCACTTGTCGTTTGTTGATTTGTTGATGATAGCCATTCTGACAGGTGTGAGATGGTACCTCATTGTCATTTTGATTTGCATCTCTCGGATGATTGGTGACTTTGAGCATGTTTTCATATGCCTCTTGGCCTCCTGTATGTCCTCTTTCAAAAGGGATCTATTTAGGTCCTTTGCCATTTTTTGATTGAATTGTTTATCTTCCTTTTGTTAAGTTGTATGAGTCCCCTATAAATTTTGGAGATTAAATCCTTATTGAATATAACATTGGCAAATATGTTCTCCCATGCAGTGGGTTTTCTTGTAGTTTTGTTGATGGTTTCTTTTGCTGTGCAGAAGCTTTTAATTTTGATGTAGTCCCATTTTTTATTTTCTCCTTAGTTTCCATTGCCCTGGAGCTGTATTGGTAGAGATATTGCTAAGACATACAGTATGTCTGTTATTTTGCTGCCTACGGATTCTTCTAAGATTTTTATGGTTTCCTGTCTTACGTTTAAGTCCTTTATCCATTCTGAGCTTATTTCTGTGAATGGTGTAAGTTGGTGGTCTAGTTTCATTTTTTTCCATGTATCTGTCCCAATACCATTGAAGAGACTCTTGACTCCATTGCATGCTCTTGCCTCCTTTGTCAAATATTAATTGAGCGTAATGGCTTGGGTCAAATTCTGGGTCCTCTGTTCTGTTCCATTGGTCTCTGTCTGTTATTGTGCCAGTATAAGGCAGTTCTGAGAACAGTGGCTTTGTAATATAGCTTTATATCTGGTATTGTGATCCCTCCAACTTTGTTCTTTCTCAGGATTACTGCAGCTATTCGGGGTCTTTTTTTATTTCATATGAATTTTTGGAGAGTTTGTTTTAGGTCTTTAAAATATGCCATTGGTATTTTAATGGGGATTGCATGGAATCTAAAAAAAACCATAAAACTATGGTACATTTACACAATGGAATACTATGCTGCTGTGAAAAAGAAGGAACTCTGACCATTTGCAGCAGCATGGATGGACCTGGAGAGCATTATGCTAAGTGAAATAAGCCAGTCAGAGAAAGATAAATATCACATGATCTCACTCATTTGTGGAATATAATGAACATAAATTGATGAATTAAAATAGATCCAGAGACATAGAAGCATCAAACAGACCATCCAACTTCATTGGCAGGCGGTGGGGAGGGTGAGAGATCAACCAAAGGACTTGAATGCATAACCCATGAACATAGGCAGTAGGGGAGTGAGGGCATGTGCTGGGGGGTGGGAGTGGCCAGGGAGAGGTCAATGGGGGGAAAAGGAGACATATGTAATACCAGGTGTACCGGTTAATAATGCGGATTTTTTTCAATAGATGGAGTTATACATATGTTGATATATATATGATTTGATATCTATGCTATTTTGCTGTATTAACAGCAAGCTTCAAAACTTCATATGTCAAATTTGCTGAAGGTGTTAACATCATAGATATTTTTATGCTTAAAAATGTCGAATTTCGTGCCAAAAAAAGAGCATTTGTGGGAAGTTTTAATTCATTATTTTAAAGAAAAGTGCTGCTGAAAGTTATTGTATACTTCGGGAAGCTTATGGCGAACATGCTCCATTTTAAGATACTTGTGAATGCTGGTTTAAACACTTTAAAAGTGGTGCTTTCGATGTGAAAGACAAAGAACATCCAGGTCAACTGAAAAAGTTTGAAGACCAACAATTACAAGCATTATTGGATGAAGTTGCGTGTCAAACTCAAAAACAACTTGCAGAAAGATTAAACGTTGCTCAGCAAACAATTTCCAATGGTTTACAAGAAATGGGAACGATTTTAAAGGAAGGAAAATGGGTGCCACATAAACTGAACAAAAGACAAACAGAAAACAGAAAAGTCACCAGTAAAATGTTGTTTCAGCGGCAGGAAAGAAAGTCTTTTTGCATCAAATTGTGACTGGCAATGAAAAGTGGATTTATTTTGAGAATCCCAAATACACAGTCATGGGTTGATCCAGGTCAACCATCAACATCCACTGCAAGGCCAAATCGCTTCAGAAAGAAGACAATGCTCTGCGTTTGGTGGGATCAGGAAGGTGTGGTGTATTATGAGCTTCTCAAACCAAGTGAAAGAGTTAATACTGATAGCCACTGACAACAAATAATCAATCTGAACCATGCTTTGATCATAAAGCGACCAGAATGTTCCAGAAGACATGGCAAAGTAATTTTGCTTCATGATAACACACCATCACACACTTCAAAACCAGTTAAAGACACGTTAAGACCTTGCCTGGGAAATATTAACCCACCCGCTGTATTCACCAGACCTTGCTCTTTCAGATTACCACTTGTTCTGATCAATGGCACACGCACTTTCTGATCAGCCCTTCAAAACGTACGAAGTGGAAAATTGGGTCTCTGAATGGTTTGCCTCAAAACAAGAAAAGTTCTATTGGGACGGTATCCACAAATTACCTGAAAGATGGGGGAAATGTGTAGCTAGTGATGGACATTACTTTGAATAAAGCACTTTTGATGTTTCTCTTGAAATTATCGTGTTTTCTTTGATTATGAAATCTGCATTATTAACCGGTACACCTGTATTTTAAACAATAAAGAATTTAAAAAATAAAAATAAAATACTTTGCCCATTTTGCTATGTTTGATGCCTATAATTCCATTAAAATATAATTTGAGTCTTAAACAACTTAGTTTATTGTTTTCTTTCCAACTATGAAATTCTTCAAGATAAGTATTTGGTAAATGGAGAAAAAGATTGAAAGCAAAAAAATTATCTGAGAATGGCTGTCAATGGATTAGTCTTTCAACACTAGAAAAATGGAATCATGAAAGATTATATAGACCCCAAAGGATAAGTAGGACCTGCTGCACACACACACAGGAAAATCAATCCTCTCACAATTGTCCCTAGGCCATTACAGAATCCCACACAGCTATACTACATTAAAGTTGTATTTGAAGGTATAGCAGAAATCAGCGCTAATGTGTGCATGCAAAAAAACCTCTGTGATTGTTTGTCAGGGCCACCGATACAGTGCTGTTTAAAAAGAATCTGATAGTTCTTCATAGCTTCAAACCAAGCATGAATCAAATGAACAGCATAGAAGAATCTAGTATAAGACAAAAGATTATTTTTCAACTGTACCTTATGTAGACCAAGAAATATACATCATTAATTTATTGTAGTTATGTATCCATTTTCCTTCCTAATATAGGTTATTTGTACCATCTCTTTTTGTTCTTGAAAAATTCTGTCAGTCTTAACTAGTTTTTATTTTATTGATCTTCTTTGTTTATATTTTATTTTACTAATCTCTGCATTTGCTTATTATTTTCTACTTTCTTGCTTTGATTCTGTTGTTCTTATTCTAACTCCCTAAGTTCAATGTTTACCTCATTATTTTTTATCTTTCTTGTTTTCCCTTAGATATATGTAAAGTTTAAAAAGTCTAAGAACTTCTATAACTGTGTCCCACAAATTTGTACTATAATGCATTTACTGATAGCCAGTTCTAAACTCATAGTTTACATTATTATTTATTTTTTGACTCACAATTATTTCAAATTTAGTCTCCTGGTTTTCCAAGATAGGACTAGGAGCTTTCTTTCCTTATCTATTTTATAAATTTATATAATTTATAGGGGTTTTCTCTGAGCCTAATATATGGTTTATTTTTATAAATAATTCATATCCTATTGGAAAGAATGTATATTCTATTTGTTTTGAAGGTCTATATTGACCAATAAATTGAGTTTTAAATTTGTTATTAAAACCATTACCACTTTTTGCTTAGTTTGAATTTATTAACTTTTGAGCAAGGTGCTTAATTATTCAAATATGATGGATTTAAAAATGTCTTATTATTCTGTACATTTGCTTTATATATTTGAGACATCTTATATGCTACAGTCTCAGAAATGTTTTATCTTTCTGGTGAATTGAAGCTTTATGATTAAATACATACTCTATTAATACTAATAATTATTTTCTTAAGGTATGTTTTTTTTATTGTTTTAATACTTGTGCCAGATTACTTTTCGTAATTATTTTGTGATATTTCTTCTTCTATCTTTATACATTCAATCATGTTGTTTTTAAGTGAATGTGCTGTGCATAAACTTTGTTTGAAAATCTTTGTATTTTAATTAGTCTTACTAATAATATAAATAAATTGTGCTGATGGTCTCTGGAGTATTTGGATTGTTTCTACCATATTATTTGAACTTTGCATTTACCATGCTTTTTAAAAAAATATATTTTTGCCACTGTTTCTTCCTTCTAATGGGAAGATAATTTTTCTTTCTTCCCTTTTTTTCTTAACTAATTTAGAAATTTATGTGTTCTATTTTTATACTTTTAGTGATCATTCTTACTATATAACACACTATCTTCATTAACAAACTTTAAAGGTAATCACTAGATAAAGGGAACTAATTAAATAATTATTTACTTTAAGCAATAGGTTATACTAAAGATTGTTTTTTTAAAAATAGGCATTCAAAACATTCATTCCTATGTGTACTGATACAGAACAATCTCCAACTATGCAGTTTAATAAGAAAATACAAGGGATAGTTATGTGTGTTTATGACATGTTGCTATTTTTGCATCCACAGTTAGGAAAATAAATGAACATGTACAAATATCTCTGGAAGCACACCTAAGAAACTGGTAACAGTGGTTGACTCTGGAAAGAAGAAATAGGCACATGTGAAATAACTGAGGAAAGAAAAATAATTTTCACTGAATAACCTTCGTACATTTTGAATTTTGTATATCCATATATCACATTTTAAAAAAACAGTAATAATTTGAAATATGTAAGCCAATACCTCTTCTCCCAAAGAATGCAAGGAACTAAGAATAGTTTAAATTCAATTTTCCCTGCTTTTACATCTAACATATCTGTTAGTATCTAATGTATCAGGTATTGCTGCTTAATTGACATCTACTAAATCCCAGGAATCCTCAACAATAAGAAACTATTTCTCACTCAAGTGTCTGGGTCATCTGGGTCTGGCTGAGCTAGGCTGGACTGGACCCTGGGTCCACACTGGGCAGTGGATCCATATCTGCTCCAGGTGTCTCTCATCTTTCTTGAACCTGTGACTACCTGAAAGCAAATTCTTGTCATTGCAAAAAGCAGGAGAACAAGAGTAAGAAGAATGCACATTTCAAGCCTTTTTTGTCATTATGACTGTTAGCATTTCATTGACCAAAAGAAGTTTCACCCTATCTGGTTTGTCTCAGTGGATAGAGCGTTGGCCTGTGGACTGAAGAGTCTCGGGTTTGATTCTAGTCAAGGGCACATGCCCGGGTTTCAGGCTCCATCCCCGTGGGGGGTGTGCAGGAGGCAGCTGATGGATGATTCCCTCTCATCATTGATGTTTCTATCTTTCTCTCCCTCTCCCTTCCTCTCTGAAATCAATAAAAATATATTTTTTAAAAAGTTTCAAGTCTAAGGCCAACATCAATTTTGTGGAGAAGTATATTCCTCTCATGCATGTGGAGGATGGAGAGTAGTAAGTGAATATTTGTTGAATAATCATAAAACCTGTCACACCTAATATTTTATCTCTTCTTTACTTTGAAAGGTCCTCAAATTAGTCTCTCTTTAATACTCAGTATTTAATTTGATTTGCTTAAGTCTGTACCAATTTATTCGCCCAACATTGTTCCTTGCATTTTATTCTTTCATACTTACTAGTAGTTAACAATTGATATCTTAGTACATGGTTCTCTCAGCAAGGTCCTCAAATATTAAACATTCATTGTCTTTGTTTAGAAATGTGTATTGAATGATAACTTAGCTGTAAATGTGTCTCTTCTCCGCATCCAGCACAGCTAGAGAGTGGTCCAGATCCTGAGTAGGGGTGGCTGGGGATTGAGAAAATGAAAGAGACAGACACAGAGATGGAAGAAAAAAGCTGGGGCCGGGTGGGACCACTGTCCTCTGACCAGGACAGGTACAGAGACAGTGACCCCAAGCCAATACAGCGTATTTATTTTATACAGCAAAAAACAGGAAGTTTTACTAAAAGTCAAGACAAAGGAGATTATTTGCATTCTTGGGTGAGCCCAAGTCATATTCATTCCTGGTGCTTGACTGGATTTAAATAACAAAACCCACCCCCTGGTACCTGGGCTGAAGGTCAAGCTGACAACACTCCTGCCTTTTGGCAAAGTGTGTTTTCCAGGACATGGCTTTGCCAACACCACTGGCTTCAGCTGACAATAATTAAAGAAATGCCCATGTGCCTTCCCAGGTGCTCTCTACAATTAGCTAGGTATTGAGCAGAAATGGCTGGGATTTAGACTCAACAACTGAGTATTGTAACATATTAAAATACTAGAGGACCGATGCACAATATTCGTGCACTCAATGGGGTCCCTCAGCCGGACCTGCGCCCTCTCACAGTCTGGGAGCCCTCGGGGGATGTCCGACTGATGGCTTAGGCCCGCTCCCCACAGTTGGACATCCTTAGCGCTGCCACGGAGGTGGAAGAGGCTCCCACCACCACTGCTGCGCTCGCCAGCCATGAGCCCAGCTTCTGGTTGAGTGGTGACCCCCTGTGGGAACACATTGACCACCAGGGGGAAGCTCCTGTGTTGAGCATCTGTCCCCTGGTGGTCAGTGTGCATCATAGCGACCAGTCATTCCGCCATTTGGTCAATTGCATATTAGCCTTTTATTATATAGAATAACTTGGATTCACAGCCTTGCCAAACCTTTTGTATGAAACTTAGAATTTGATTGGAAATAAATGGATATTAAAACAAGGAATGAGCACATCTGAGTGTACTCTGACAAGTAAAAACATGGAGCTGTCAAATCCCCCTGAACCTCTCTTGCCAGCAGAAGTATCTGAGAAGACAATCATTTCCTCACATAAGGACTTGGTACAACCAACTTCACTAACATAGTTACCTTGCAAAGTAAAGCTTACCCTTCTAAACAACCTCCAAAACACTTCACTGATTCCATAGCTATAACCAGAGTCAAATCCAAACATACCTAATGTACAAAATCTGACCATACCTAATGAACTGTGAGATTTTGCTAATGGTTAAAGACAAATTTCTGAAGAATGTGAATGTTATCAATATTAAATCAAGTGGATGGAATAGACTTTGGATCAGAGCAAAGTTATCAATATGATGTGTTCGTCAAAAATTTTGAGTTCAATGTGGAAACTCCTGCACCTGAATCTAAGTTTGTTTGTATGCTTAACTGAAACGTGGATTCAGTGGTGGATGATGGCTAATGAAGGTATGAGTCCAGAATTTTCCTTGCATAATGTAGAGGAAATAATCCAAAAGCTTAGGAAGATGGAAATGTCAAACTGTATATATCATATATATCCTTTTTATCATGTCTCACAGGAGGGCTCAGAGTATGCTCTTTTCTCTAAAATATTGAGAAATGCATGAGAAGAGGCCACTAGCATCTTTGAATAGATCTGTAAAATCCGACCCATATAGGCCAGGGAAGTTGGTAAGTGCCATCGCTCTAAGAGACTTCCTGATTTCTAGGAATATGATGAGATCTTGAGGTGTCAAATATAAGTAGGTACAATTACCTAATAGACAGCTATTATCTCTGCTGTACCCTGCCTTACTGACTACATAAACAGAATACACAGGAGATATGAAGTGCTGTGATTTTTATTTACTATATACCCCCAACCCCCAACCCCCACCCCCCGCCCAGCCCCTGACCCACCATAGATGGAAGAAGACAGTGGGATGGGAGGATGTGCTCCTTACCAAAAACCAACAAGAGAAGAACTTCAAGAAAATCACTCATAAAAAATTAAAAGTGTCTGCCAGTAGTGAAGAGTAACATCATCCAGTTCAGCCAACAGATTTTTTTGTTTTAGCCTGAGCCTACCAGAGCCAAGAAAAATATATACTTGGAAAGTGATAACAGGACAAAGACAGGAAGGTAATGCATCATTCAAGTACTCTACCATTTGTCCTTGCAGGACTGCCTATGTTTCTTGTGAGCCAAGAACCACAAATGAAAGGTTCAATCCATCTTGCCGGTACCTAAGGAGAAAGGCTGCCAGGTGAGGAGATGATCAGCAGAGAGAGGCAGAAAGGATAACCACAGGAGATGAAGAGTTCTGAAAGAGGAGAGACCAAAACAATGATGGTAGGGAGCCCTAGGAGACTGGAATCTTCTCCAAATGTCATTAAGCGATGGCAAAGTTTTGACTGGTTGAAAACAGTGATTCAAGAAAAATAAAACCTTTCTTTAGGTTTGTATCCTATTGAATTCAAAAGTTTCAATAAATAGGTTACAAATCTATAGGATACCAAGAGGGGGGTAAGACAAGAAGAAATAAAGAAGACTGTGATGTTTCAACTTTGGGCAACTTGGAAAATGATGATTCTCCTGACTAAAGGAAAGAGAGGGAGACAACCAGTTGGGAAGGGGTGGACAATCTGATGGATTGGGTTTTAGACATTTCAGTTAAATGTAGGATTTGGGGTGCTGGTATTTCTGAATGGAAATATCCAGAAATTAACTGTAAATGAAGGTAAAAAGGAGGTCAAGAAGTGCATATATGGTAGTTGTTCAGAAAGAGATGATCACCACTACATGAAAGGGACTGAATTTTCCATGGTAGAGTGCTCGTTAAGGCCGTCTCTCCAAGTCATATTGAAGAGCTTCTTTTGTCTACTTCAGGACACAAGGAGAAAATTTAATATTTGAACATTGCATTAAAGTAACGATGCAAAAATCACAACTGAGTGGCTTGTGCTTTTTAACTACACATTACTTTATTGATGAAACCTTAAGCTCTTCCATTGGATGATATTGTATTTCTCTAATAATTTCTCTTCTATTTTTTTGTGTGAAAGGGCATACCTTTCTTTTAAAGAACGCCAAACTTTGGTGAAAGAGCCTGTCACTTAACAACTCCAGCTTTGCTATTTAAACAGGCTGGATTTGTCCTTAATGACCAGACAAGTGTCTGCCACTGTAAAATTAGGCAAGTCAAACTTTTCACTTTTGGAAAGTTCAAGTTAACTTTCTGAGAACCATTTCTCACAGGAACCGGGCAACAAAGGTTTAAGGCTCTAATTTTCTAGATAGATAATTATTCTGAGCCAAAAAGAAATGTTATGTGTATTTTCTTCTATAAGATTGGCTTATATCACTTAAACTTCATTTAGAAAACTAAAAAAGATTAGGCTGTTCATTTCAAACAGGAGAAGTGTAGGTACCTGGATGTCCATGCTGTTTAATAAAGCACGCTCTAAAAGGAATAAAGGGGAAAAAATCTTTAGTCTGAAAGCAAGGGTGTTTCCCCCCTCCCGTGGCACGTTATGACACTTGGCAGCTCATTATCACACTTCACAGAGTCTCGTGTCAGCATGTCAGGTTTCTCTAAATTTTGACAGAATTAAAGTAGCACCATTTGATATAATTGATATTGTACAGTTAATCAGGCGGTGGCTCCATAACCGAGTTACATTCTCAAAAGGCTTAATTACTGAACTGTGAAGATTTACTGCCATCTGGAAGTTCCTTCCCGAAGTTCTGCTCCTGAATTTTATGTAGGGTTCACAAAAATAACTTGGTCCATTTACAAATCATGCCCTCGATTTGAAAATTAAAATTGTTATTTTTGGAATCTCATTTGGCCTAGAGATCAGAGAAACCTTATGAAAAATAAAGGAGCAATGGGAAATGAGATGGAAGGAAATAACAGTGGAAGCGTTGGAAATAATTTTCTTTATGTAACGTTCGAGAGTACAGACTCGGGAGCCAGGTGGCTAGATTTAAAATCCCAGTTCCACCACTTGTCCATGTGACCTTGGACAAGTTATTTAAACATTATGTGCCTCAGTTTCTTCATCTGTAAGATGAGGATACTACTAGCATTTATATTACAGGGTGATGGTGAGGATTAAGTGTGTTGACATTTGAAAAGTGCTTGGAACTGTGCACGGTACATTGTGAGAACAATGTAAGTGCTCAATATTATTTTTAGTATTAAGGTTTTAAAATAAGCCTGTCCAGCATGGCTCAGTGGTTAAGCATCAACCTATGAACCAGGAGGTCACGGTTCGATTCCCGGTCAGGGCACATGCCCAGGTTGTGGACTCGATCCCCAGTGGGGGACATGCAGGAGGCAGCCACTCAATCAATGATTCTCTCTTATCATTGATGTTTCTATCTCTCCCTCCCTCTCCCTTCTTCTCTGAAATCAATAAAAATATATATTTAAAAAAGATTTTAAAATTATTTTTCTTCAGGATTATTTTCAATCTAAGAGACAAATATTCCATTTGAAAAGAATCTTCTGGGCTATTAATCTATTTATTAGCCTAAGGACTAATAGATAAAATATAAAGTACCATCATCATTTCTCAGAAATGTTATAGCCAGGATTCCTACTTTTGAGTAAAAGTTTTATTTGAGTTCCCTCTAAATTCCATTGCAGTCTAAGAGTCTATGATTCTATAAAATCAATTGTAATAGGTGCTATGGAATGAACTCTCTCCCCCCCAAATTTATATATTGATGTGATGACATTTGGAGATGGGGCCTTTGAGAGGTAATTAGGTTTAGGACTAGTGGCCTTATAAGGAGACACCCGAAAGCTTGCTTCCTCAATCTCTCTCTACCATCAGAGGACACAGCAAGAAAGTGTCCATCTGCAAGCCAGGAAGAGAGCCCTGCCTAGGGAATCTAATTGAATGGCAAATTTAATTTAATCTTGGACTTCAAAGCCTCCAGAATTGTGAGAAATAAATTCCTATTGTTTAGTCCACCCAGACTACGATATTTTGTTTTGTCGACCCAAGCTGAATAATATTATGGGTAAAGTAACTGAAATTTCAGAAAAGGAAACTTTTGTCCAAAAGAAACATTAATTAAATATCCTCTATCCTGCAGTTGCAATATCTATGGCAAAAAAACAGAAGAATGGGGAGAAATAGAAGAGAAGAAAAATTATTATTATTATTATTAAAATTCTCTATTTGTAGGAAGTTAGAAATAATTTATAAGGAGGAAGTAAGACCTACTATAGCTTGAGTAGATCCCACAGGATATATAGCAAGATATCCTATATAATAAGAGCTTAATATGTTAAGTGTCTGGTTGACTGGTCAGCCGATCAACCAATCAAAGCATAATATGCTAATGATATGCTAAGACTGCTCAACTGCTCGCTATGACATGCACTGACCACCAAGGGGCAGATGTTCCGACCTATAGGTTAATTTGATGCTGGGGTCCGGCCAATCAGGACTGAGCAAGAGGGGCCAGACACACCCTGGAGCCCTCCTGCAGTCCCTACCCAGGTGTCCAACCTCTGGCATCTCTCCCCAGTCCCAATCGTGCACTGGTGGGGTCCCTAGGCCTGGCCTGAGCCTTCTTGCAATCCGGGACCCCTCGGGGGTTGTCAGAGAGCCAGTTTTGGCACGATCCTACAGAGGGAGTGCCACTCAGCCAGAAGCTGGGCTCATGACTGGTGAGCACAGCGTCAGTGGCAGGAGCTTCTCCCACCTCTGCGGCAGTGCTAAGGGATGTCTGACTGATGGCTTCCGGACTGCAAGAAGGCTGAGGGACTCCCCAAGTGCACAAATTTTGTGTACCACAAAAGATTGTAAATCTTAGTCATTCCCAAAAATGAGAAAATTAGACAAAACAATTTATTTTATTAAATCAAGTCATATGTATTGTTAATATAACCAGATTTTCCCATTTAAAGTTTATTGTGAATATTTTCACATTATCACATACTAGTATACTGCTATTATTGTGTTTTCTGTTAGGGACTCAGTGTTTCATTAAATGTCCATACCACCATCTATTTAACAAATCTGAAAATTTATATTGCTTTAGCTTCTTTAATGATATGATGAATGTCCTGGCTATAGTGTTGGACACCTCTTACACACTACTTTAGATCATTTCATTCTGACCTGTCTTTATTCCAGACACTTCTGTGGCAGTCAATGCTACACAGGCTCTGGCCAGCTTCACACAGGTATGAGCAGATAGCATTTGCCTCAGGTACCTGTGATGATTCTCACCTCCCACTCCAGGGATTCTTCATTGGCTCTAAGGCAGGAGATTTCTGGGAACCCCTTGGGGCCCACACTTCCTGGGTTGAAGTTTTAACCAATAGAAATGAAAATTGGGAATATATGCTTATCATCCTTCTCCTATACGATGAACAGATCTGATAAACATTTTATAAGGTTTCTCAGATGGCCCTACAGGATTTAGCAACCAGCTGTCCATAGTGATTTCTCTCTATTCTTTTCTTTTCTTTTCTTTTCTTTTCTTTTCTTTTCTTTTCTTTTCTTTTCTTTTCTTTCCTTTCCTTTTCTTTTCTTTCTTTTTTTTTTTTGCTTCCCTTCACCAAGCTTCTCCAAGTAAAGCACATATACATTAGCCTTTGTTTTAGGTTATGCTCTCTGGGGAACAAATCAAGAAAGATGGTATTGGGAATAATCTTAGAAATCATATCCTCAAAATGGGAACTTGGAGCTGGATTACTCAGACATTAATGAGGACAGACACACACACACACACACACACACACACACACACACACACACACACACGGTAAAAAAACAACAATCCTGTTAGGCAATGGCATCACAATTACTAAGGCTTCCTCCTTTGGTTGATTGAGGTAAAAGTAGAAGAAGTAAGACATCTGAATGGGGTAAGGGCAACTATAATTATTATAATTATAAGGATTGTGGTATAAGCTACCTTTTGTTAACTGTGTTGGAAACCTTGAAAAAAATAAAATGAAGTCTCAATGCTCACAAACTGAAATTCAGCCCCTTTGATGGACAATCTCATCTCCTCCAGCTACAGGGCCCAGGTGGCTGAATGTCAGGCTCAAGATACAATTGTAAGGGTGGCAGAGCTTACATGGGATTATGAGGTAGTGCCTGGGCATATCTTCCATATCAGAGTCAGGGCCCATGTAGGCAAAGAATTGTACCTGAGAACTGAAATGAGACCATTTGGATGGAAATGCTTGAGAATCACTGATCCTCACATTCTCCTGAACTCACCATTTTGCTGAAGCAATCTCTTTGCCAAAACAGAGGACACTTCCCTTGCATGGAGAACCTGCAAGGAGCTCACCTGAGGCCGCCCTCTTTCAAGGTGATGTAAGATGCACCCTGAGGCTGGTGTCTTTCCAGGTGATGTAAGACCTGTCCTTGAAATGTGTCATTGCCTCCAGTGTAAACAATTCAGACTATTTGCCACTTTTCATCATATGTACTACCATTTATATTTTTTACACAAATGGAAACATACTATAAACTGCTTTTTTTTTTTTCACTTAGCATTGCATAGAAAGTACAGGTCCACATCCAGACAACTGATCCACTACATATGTTTTAATGACGGAAGAGTATGCCATTGTATGACTGGTATCTTAATTGGTTCACCCAATTCCCTATTTACTAACATCAAATTTGTTCTCTGTTTTCATTACCTGAAACAATCGTACATTCCTGCACATACATTTTTACTCAACCATCGGACTGGAGGTTTCTGGGAACCCTTGGAGCCAATACTTCTTGGGATGAAGTCTTTAAGATAAAGTCTAAGATATGGAGAAGCATACATGTTCTTTTAATATGTTGCAAATTGCCAAATTGCCCTGCTCGGTATTTATATCACATTATTCTACCATCAACACTGTGGGCTCCTAGTTGTAGAGTATTTACATATACTCTCACTGGTCCTGGGACTTACCAATTTTCAAAAACAAATCAAATCAATGAAAAATGAGATTTTTATTATTATTTTTCTAGTGAAATTAATGATTCTTATCTGCCTTTGAGATAAAACTTAGAAAGTATTTTCTGTTGTTTCCTCACATGCCTTCTCTGTGCACACACATTTCTGGCGTCTCTCTTCTTATAAGGACACTAATCAGATTGGATAAGAACCCCACCCTCATATCCTCAACTTAAATATCTCTTTAAAGATCTTGTCTTCAAATCTGGTCACATTGGGAGTTAGGGTTTCAACATGTGAGTTTTGAGGACACAGGGAGAAGGGGGCCATCTGCAAGCCAAGAAGCCTCCAAAGGAACAAACTCTGCTGACAACTTGCTTTTGAATTTCCAGCCTCCAGTACGGTGAGAAATAAATGTCTGTAGTTTAAGCCACACAGTCTGTGGTGTTCTGTTACTGCAGCTTAAACTGACCAATAAACTTCCCCACCATGTGTTCATAAAATTATTAATCCAAATTTTCTTCTCATAATTTATGATTTTTTTTTCAATTAAATCTCTAATTTTACATCTCAAAATAAAACTAGGATTTATTTTGGTGCAAATAGGAGGTAGAATCTCAACTTTACATTTTTGCAAATGCTAAGCCATTTGTTCCAAAATATATTTGTTGAAAATCCATTCAATACACTGATTTGAAATGTCACCTATAGTGTTTGCTAAATTCCCACTTGTATCTGTTCCTGGACTCTGATCTCTTCCATTGATCTGTTTATTTCTGTGCTGATATCACACACAGTGTTACACTGTTCCAATTGTCACACCTTAACAATATGGTTTGGTATATATTTTTGGTAAGTTCCTACTCATTACTCTTCTTTCTCAGAATGTTTCTAAACATCCCCATGTATGTAGTTTTCCAAATACATGAGGATTATATTGTCATGTCACAAAAGAGGGAACTCTCTGTTATATTTACAAATACATTTATAGAAAACCCACACCTTTATAATACCCGTCTTCCTAACATGAACATACAATGTCTCTTCAGTCATCCTGACATCCTTTCATGTCCTTCATTTGGTTGATTGGTTTGTCTTTTTTTCTTCATACAGATTCTATATATTTCTTGTTAAGTTTAGTCTTGGTAGTCTTTGTCCTGGGCCTGCACTTTGCATGAGAAGATAAGATGCCTTGTTGTGTTGGTTTGAGTCTGAAATGTATCCCTCCTCCTGGGGACTGGCTTATTTCTTAAAATACCATTAAGAAAAACTTCGATAGGCTTTCAATCCATTTTGTTCTGAGAACAAAATACAGAGCCAGAAATTTAGAAATGAGAGGCTTCTCCCTGCACTGCTACATCACCTTGTCACTGATTCTCAATAGCTGCAAACGTGACCTGAGAACAGGGCTGGCAAAGCTTCCGTTGCTTAGCAACAAATGGAACTAGCTCCTCCTCTCCCCATTCTTCTAGAAATAAAGGCTTAAGCCTCAGGGCCCTGAAGAAAACACAGTTAGAAGTCACAGTGAAGGGCCTTTCTCCCTTAATCTGCCTTCACTTACTTCCAAAAGCCCCTCCTGCATTCCAAGCTTTGGTCACAGGATAGATGGATAAAAGGAACTCTCATCACACCTGGGAGGGGACCAGCACTGGCAAGTAACTCAGGGAGGCCTGGGTGCCAAAAATCCCCAGCTCGCTCTTTCTCCAGGATGACATTATTCCCTGTCAGGAGCCAACCATAGGCAAAGAAACAGGGCGACAGGGAACTCTGAGGCATCGCTTGGTGGTCTCAGGGCGGGAAGCAGGGGCAGCCACCACTTTCTGCAGCAGGGACACACTATCCTGCATTTCCCAGGAGGACACAAGGCCTTTTCTGTACCCCTTTCCCTCCCTACTTCATTTAAGGCACAAAGATTTACCAATGGACTCCATCAGTACCCTTCCACTCAGCTCTAATCTACCCAATTTAAGAAATGAATCTGGCCCTAATCGGTTTGGCTCAGTGGATAGAGCATCGGCCTGCGGACCGAAGGGTCCCAGGTTCGATTCCAGTCAAGGGCATGTACCTTGGTTGCGGGCACATCCCCAGTAGGGGGTGTGCAGGAGGCAGCTGAATCGATGTTTCTCTCTCATCGATGTTTCTAACTTTCTATCCCTCTCCCTTCTTCTCTGTAAAAAAAAAAATTTAAAAAAAATGAATCTGATCCCGTCCATAGTCTTTCAGCCAGGACACAAAGCACAGGCCACTAGCCAGACCTGTAGTGGAAGGGCGGAGGGGAGGAGGGCGGGTAGGAGGAGGGCGGGTAAAGTCAAGAGAGGAGATGAGGAGTATGGCCTTTATCCTGTGGTTGGGATACTATTCCACAGAGCGAATGAGCCTGGGTGACAGCAATGAGCTTCTCTGTCCTACTGTCCTTTCACTTTTCACTTTGAGTCACTTGTTTTAGTTGTCTCTCTTTTAAACACCCCAGAAACTGATTTCTTATTTTTCAAATATATTTTTATTGATTTCAGAGAGGAAAGGAGAGAGAGATAGAAACATCAATGATGAGAGAGAATCATTCGGCTGCCTCCTGCACGCCCCACACTGGGGATCGAGCCCACAACCGGGGCATGTGCCCTAATCGGGAATTGAATCATGACCTCCTGGTTCATAGGTCAAAGCTCAACCACTGAGCCACATTGGCAGGGCCCCAGAGACTGTTTTCAACCTAATTTGAAGGTTCATCTTTTAAATAAAGAATTATTTTAGCCCATTTTCATTTAATAATAGCAATATTTAATGTAATACTTTAAACTAAATGTATTAAATTATTCCATGCAAGCAATCAGCATTTATGGGACATTTAATATGTGCTAGGTACTGTTATAGACACTTTATATAAAAGATATGTTACCATTTAGTCCTTACATGTAGGGTGTTTATTATATTATCTTCATATGCGAGATGAGGAAACTGAGGCACACAAAGGGTAAGAAACCTGCTTAATAGCACACACCTAGTAGTCAGTGGTTCAGGATTGGAACTGGGGTGACTGACAGCACAGCAAGCTTTTTTCTGGCATCTTAGTTTCAGTTTTCTGTAGTTTACACTGCTTCCTCTTTTTTTTTTTTTTAGTTGTTTTGCCCCGTGATCAATACTTCACCACTTCCACTGGTCCCCTTATTCCTGTCCCTCTCCATCTGAGTCCTACCCCTTCCTATGAGGGAGATCCCCTCCTTCATCTGAGGGAACTCAGGAGACTTTCAAGAAGCCAGATCAGAGAAACAAAGCGAGGAGGAGCTGGATGCTGCTTTACATTCCAGGGATGCCAGCCTGGCCTAGGAATGCTGTTGAGCTGTGGTGGGAAAGAGCTCTCAGTCCCCATCCTTCCTCGGAGTGGCCGGCAGCTCCCGTCTGGGTCCCTCAAATGCTAGCAGGGCTGGACAGACTTTCTTCCACTTCCCGTAAGACCGCTATACTCTCTGAAGAAATGGCATCTTCCTCCCATTGGCTTCTAAACTCTATTCTGTTCGGAAGTAATTCTTTGACTTCTGTGGTCTGTGTTTGCTTTCATTTCCAAAATAAGGATTCCCCACCCCCCTTCCCACTCCACCTTACCCCTGTGGTTGCTTTACTTTGGTCACAGAGGTCCTTTTTGGAATGGGGTGGAATGGGTGCTCTTATGCCAACTATCATCGCAGAATCGTTAACTTCCTTTTGATTCATCCTCCTTGAGGTCATCTTTAATTCATTTCCATCTACATGAAGAACAGGTCTCAGCTACCCAGTATCATCATTAAAATTATGCCTAAATATTTTAGGAATGAACCATCAAGAATTAATTGTTTCTGTACCCAGACTCCATTTAACTAGAGTGCCTAGGAACGAATGCTAAAAAATAACAATAATGATGATAATAAATGGTAATGTTAATATTTTATATAATACAATCATTAAGTATATGTATATTTGTATATTATAAATTAATCCTTATCTACCAGGAACCTAAATGTCATTATAAATGTTATGTATTTATCAAAAAATCCCATTGAGACCAGGAAAAACATTAAAAGAACATTAACCTGCTCTATGGCACAAAGTTCACCAGTTTCTCGTTTGTAGTTTGTATTCTGGGATGTAGCGACGAATTAGGTTCTGGATGTCTGACAAAATCTCACTAACTCCAGTAAATGTCGATGGAAGTTTTGCATGAATCAGATCATGTTCCTTAAGTTATTTAAAAACTAAGCATGAATTTGGACTAATAGATAGAAGAGAAATTGATTAAGGTCAAGCAGTTTATAATTAATGTGTAGACCAATAAGCACAGCAGAAAGTTTAATTCCAAAGGTTATTCTCAAGTGGGAGAAAAATAATTTTAAAATTAACTGGGAGCACCCTCGTTGAATCTTACATTTTATTGAAAAATGTAAATAGAATGGTGTAATGATGTCTTTTTAAAAAAATATATTTTATTGACTTCTTACAGAGAGGAAGGGAGAGGGATAGAGAGTTAGAAACATCGATGAGAGAGAAACATCGATCAACTGCCTCCTGCACACTCCCTACTGGGTATGTGCCTGCAACCAAGGTACGTGCCCTTGACCAGAATCGAACCTGGAACCCTTGAGTCCGCAGGCTGACGCTCTATCCATTGAGTCAAACCGGTTAGGGCAATGATGTCTTCTTTTAAAGGTGTTGTAAAGTATTGGCTACAAAAATTCTCCTACTCTATGTGGGCTGATCTTCCACAAAAAAAAAAAAAAAATTCCTGGTGTTTACTAATAATAGTAGAAATATTGCCCTAGCCACTTTGGCTCAGTGGATTGAGCATCGGCCCATGGACTGAAGGGTCCTGAGTTCAATTCCAGTCAAGAGCATGTACCTCAGTTGCAGGCTCGAGCCCCAGCCCTGGTTGGGGCACGTGCAGGAGGCAGCCAATTGATGTGTCTGATGTTTCTCTCTTTGTGTCTCTTCCCCTCCCTTCCACTCTAAAAATCAATGGAAAAATATCCTTAGGTGAGGATTTAAAAAAACAAAAAAGCAGAAATATACAGACGCACAAACACATGTACGTTCCACTAGTGTTTCACAAACTAGTCCAAGAAAATAAATGTAAGTTGTTCTGCTATAAAAATGTAGCAGTAAAAATGTCTAAATATCAAGCTACTAAAACTCATAAAACAGAATTCTTTCTAACCACCAAAGTCCTAAAAGGAGATGCAACATAGTCAGAATTATTTCTGGTTTTGAAAACATCAATTATGAAAACCATTAGGATTGTGTTTCTACCAGCAATTGCTTACCACATATCTGGGAATTGTGTGATTTTCACAAATGAGGTAGCTAATGCAGTTTTGTGCTACAACTTATCTCAAAATAGTACCATACCTCTCAGGGAACATCTAGGTCTTAGAGATATTGAGTGCCACATGGGAAATTATATCTGTGCTCTGCAGGAAAAAGAAAAATATTACAATACATGTCAATCCATGAAAGGAAAAGTAGGTGGAGCAGAGAGAACAAGACAGAGGGATAAAAATGTAAAAAGAGAAAATTATGGTCTCTATTTGATATAGAGTAATGATTCTGGTTTTAATGTGAAGTATTTTCCATTGCTTTCTAGTTATACATCGTCCAGACAAGAAAAAATCACTTTAAAAAATTATGGCCTATGGCTGAAAGCTAACCTCATGCCCTCAGTAGGAGAGCAATTAATTCAGGCATGGCTTAGCATCCGATTGTAACCCTGTGTTCCTTTCATTCACCTGCTGACAAATCCAGTTTATGACAATTTGGAATAGAAGTTTTCTACACTGAATCATTTCCATAATAAATTACCTTTGTGGCTCTTTTTATTATATCTGAAATTATTGCTTTACTTAAAAATTTAAGGTAAAATGAGTCTTCTTTACCATATTTTGAAAAGGATTTGTAGATATCTCTTTCAACTTATTGGTCTCAACTTTGAGAACTTATCAAAATTAATGTACTGATATTCCTTATAAATCATTATTGTCCTCCCCAAGAAGATAACCCAAAACATGTATATTATTTATACAAGGCAGCCTGGTAATTTCTCTTGAAAACATAACTCCGGAACCACCCATACCCCAATACATACAGTGTACCAACTTTAAGTTCAACATGAAGAAATTAAGAAATTTCAAGACAATGAAAAATAATCTTCACATGCATTGAAAAACATACTTAGAAAGTGTAATATTTCTAACTTGTACTTTTTCTACCACAGCTGACACGGGTCTGGATCTAAGGAAGCTGGGACTAATGACATGATTTCACCACCAATGTGACATTAAAGACAAATAGCAGGTAAATCATGGAGTAAATAAACAACAACAACAAAATGGACCCAGGAAAAGGGACTATCCCTTTTTAACAAAAACTCCAATGTCAAAAAGTCCAGACAGAAAATGTAGAAGAATGAATAGGGCTTATATAAGTACATAGGCATAGCCAAGTGGTAGTGGGAACTGTGGCAAATTAGAGAGCAAGTCCTGTCTAAAGGGGCAGACTAACCTGCTGATAGATACTTTCTCTTTCATTCAGAAGCATTCATGAAACATTTCTTAGCACACTCCTGATACACACTCATTCCCCCATAACCTCATTCAGTGCCATGGCTTTAAAACCAAATATGCAAATGACAGCCAATGTTATATTCCAGTCCAAACTATTCACCTGAACTCCACCTTGTCATGTCCAGCTGCCTATTTAACATCTCCACTTGGACGTGTACCAGGTACCTTAACAAATTCTTTATCCTCGATTTTCCCCTCTGAAATAAGATCTTTCTTATTCTTTGCCATCTCAGTGAATGGCTCCACTACTTGTAGTTTCTCAAGTCAAAACCATTAAGTAATCCGTGATGCTTTTCTCTCTTTTCCTAGCCTTAAATCCAACCCATTGTGTCCTGTGGGCTTTACTTTAGAAATATGTTCAGAGCCAGGCCACTCCTAATGCCCATCATCACACTCTAATTGTCTGTGTCCTGGACAACTGCAAATTGTTCCTTAACCATTTCCTTGCTTCCATTCTCATTTCCTCCTCATAGGCTCTTTTCCATGCAGCCACTAAAATAAATAAAATTTAAAGTGCCCCCAAGACATTTAACCTCAAGATAATCTTAGTTGGGAAAAAAGGTCTACAGCCATGTACCACATAATGTTTCAGTCAAAATGAACTGCATAGCCCTAACCGGTTTGGCTCTGTGGATAGAGTGTCAGCCTGCAGACTGAAAGGTCCCAGGTTCGATTACGGTAAAGGGCATGTACCTTGGTTGTGGGCACATTCCCAGTGGGAGGTGTGTAGGAGGCGGCTGATCGATGTTTCTCTCTCATCAATGTCTCTAGCTCTCTATCCCTCTCCCCTCCTCTCTGTAAGAAAATCAATAAAATATTTTTAAAAAATGAACTGCATACAGCACAGTGGTCCCATAATGTTACAACGGGGCTGAAAAAGTCCTATCACCTTGTGATGGCATAGCTGTAATATTGTGACACATAATGTCATAAAGAAATGCATTATCCACATGTTTGCGGTGATGCTGGTATAAAGAAACCAATTGTGTGCCTGTCATATAAAAGTATAGCACATACAATTATGTATAGGATATAATACTTGGTAATGATAATAAACAACTATATTACTGGTTTATGTATCTATTACACTACATTTTATTTTTATCTTATAATGTACTCTTTTTACTTATAAAAAACTAGAGGCCAGGTGCATGAAATTCGTGCACGGGGGGTGTTCCCTCAGCCCAGCCTGCACCCTTTCACAATCCAGGACCCCTCGGGGGATGTCTGACTGCCCTATGGGATTGGGCCTAAACTGGCAGTCAGACATCCCTCTCGTCATACATCCCTCTTACAATCTGGGACCGCTGACTCCTAACCACTCACCTGCCTGCCTGCCTGCCTGATAACCCCTAACCGCCTCTGCCTCAGCCCCCGCCGCAGTGGCTTTGTCCGGAAGGATGTCCAGAAGGTCATTCGGCTGTCTGGTCTAATTAGCATATTACATTTTTATTATTATAGATGTTTGCTGTAAGACAGTATATTATTCACAATGATGCTCCATATAGCTCATATTTCCCACCCATTGATTTCTCTTGTGCATCATTTTTTTCTTGTGTTTGGCTTAATCTTATGTTGTTTGCATAGTGACATGCTATAAAGACTTGTAGCTCAGGAGCAATGGGCTATTATTTAGCCATGGTATGTAGTAGGCTATACCGCCTACATCATCTAGGTTTGTGTAAATGCACTCTATGATATTTGCATAATGGCAAAATTGCTTAACAAAACTTTTTTCAGAATGTGGTGGTGTTAAGAGGCACATGACTGTCTGTATTCAATGCTCCTCTACCTTGGAGATGTGCCTCCTTTCTTTCATTTCTGAATGCCACTAAATATGTGCATCCATCTCATCACAACCACTGCTCTGGAGCACTCCAACACTACACTACTCCTTCTCTTGTTAATTATTTATTTATGCCTCTAGAGTGAAAGCTCTAGATGGGCTGGCTTTGCCTGATTTCTTCACTGCTGTATTCACAGAGGCAAGAACTGTACTAGTCACATGGTGATTTCTCAATAATGGATGGATGGATGGAAGGATGGATAAAAGAATAGTTAAAATCCCAATCCAGGCATATAATCTCAAAGCTTAAGCTTTTTTTTTTTTTGTTTGCTTGTTTTGTTTGTCAATCTCACCTGAGGATATTTTTCTATTGTTTTTTTTAGATGGAGTGGGAAGAAGGAAGAGGGAGAAAGAGACAGAGAAACATCAATGTGAGAGAGTCACATCAATTGGTTGCATTCTGCATGCACACCAACTGGGGCCAAGGTGAACCTCCAACCCAGGTAGGTGCTCTTGACCAGGAATCAAAATCAAGACCCTTAGGTGTGTGGGCCGATGCTCTAACCACTTAGCCACAGGCCAGGGCTCGAAGCTTATGCTTTTACCATTAAACATCTTGACTCCTATATGTGTCAGGTCACGAAGGGCCTTAGGAGTCAAATAATTTCAATTATATTAAAAAAGTTATTGAAAGGTTTAAAATGGAAGGATGACATCATTAGATTTACACATAAGGCAGATTACCTGACAGCATTCCCAAAGAATATTTGGGGTGGAAGAAAACCGTTGGGAAGATTTGCAATAATCTAAGCTGGTGGCCTGGAATAGGGTAGTGGCAATAGGGATGGAGAGAAAAGGACTAATTAGACAGTTTTTATAAGATGGATTCATTGGGCCCTGGTGACTGATTAGCTATGAGAATTCGGTGAAGTGAGAAGCTAAGGATAATTTATATGTTTATATCATTTTCTGCAATAGGTTTGTTTAGGGGGTAATTAATTCAGTGTAGCCATGCTAAGTTTAATTTTTGTAGGACATTCATAAGGAATTATCATAAGTTCACTGATAGGACTAGCCTAGTGGTTTAGATTTTGGAGTCTTTTACTATATAGATTATAATTGGAGCTACTGAAGAAGAGATCATCCAAGGCCATAAAGATTAGTATTTGAAGAGAATGTACAATATAAACATGAAGAAAAACATGTAAAAGGCAGACAAAGGAAGAAAAGTTTGCAAATGAAAAGAAAGAGTAATCAATGGATAAAGGCAAAACCTACTATTTTCCCAGAGAGAACTTACTGGGCAAAACAGCTTACTGAAGTGCTTAATATGTTCTCAAGAAATAGTATGTACCAGGAGACTTTGAATCAAATTACACCATCATTCAAAAAATATGTGTAAAACCATCAGAACAGGGTAAATGGACCAGCTGGAAAGACATAATGGGTTGATCAATACAATGTCATGCATGGTATTAAATATGGTATATGATAAATAAGCAATAACGTTTAGCAAGGTGCTGGGAAATGTCTAGTAGAGAAATGACAGAGGAAATAAAGAGAAATGAAATATCATACCAAGGCTAACAGCCTATCTACTCATTCTAACACAATGTTCCTACTACACTCATTGTTTACTTGCAAAATTTTGCAATACTCTGAAATCTCTGGAGATTTCTCCTTAGCAACATATGGAGGAGAATGAGGAAACTTTAATTGGGTTTTCTGGCAATAAAGTAGTAATTCTAATAGCAAAATCAGCTAATTCTCAATGATTGTTTCAGAGTACTATTGCAAGATCTCTGAGATTGGGCTCTTAACAATTATAAACACCATTTTCAGTATCATTTTACATAATTAAGAAACTCAGAATAAAAGCTGAGATTACTTTTATAAATATGTCTTGTTTAGTCACAGCTCATTTGTTGAGCGATTAATATATACTTGGAAGCCTTTTAAGTCCTATCCATGTGTCAACTAATTGAACCTGCACAAAACTCTTTAAGTAGATTTTATTACTTTTATTATTGTTGTTGTTGTTTTTATTGCTATTTTACAAATGAGGAAACTGAGGCACCGGGGGTTTGAGTTTTGTTTGTTCCATGGCAGAGCCAGGAACTCTGGCAGCCTCACCATGGCCCCCAGGCTCGTTTCCATTATTTTCCCTCCAGTATTCCATCGTGTGGACCATTCACATATCATTATTTTCTGATGAGAGCTAAACCTCTGTCCAAAATGACACAGAATGTTATCTCCATCATTTTGTGATTCAGTAGTAATATTTTTTATGATGGCAGTAGAAGCAAATTCTTTTGCGTTAGTTTTTGAATTGAACAATCATACAGAAAGTGAACTCAATAATGAAGCACTTACATATAGATTTTAATATGAAATAAATATAAAATTATGATCAATATTTAATCTCTTACAAATAATGGGCTTATTTCCACTTCCTGGTGAAAACACCTCTAGAGATTGCCTCAGCTGGCAGACCGATGACTGGGAGGGAACACGGCCAGGCCTTCTCCAAAGTGTTCCTGAATGCCTCGTCTCTTTGCACTGAAGTCGCTCACAGGGTTCACAGCACACCATCTTAGTTCATCTGCCTCTACATCCCTCTTGCTGCCATAAATTTCAAGGGTCCTATCATGTCTCACACCTGATCAATGTATTTATTGGTCTATAGGTATTTCTGATTATAATTTTGCTCTTAAAGGATAATGATCATCTAGTATAATTTTTACTTTTAATAGTTTATGTTAAAATACATGAAACATCTTTTTCTATTTAAAATACAAAAAAGATAGCATGAATTCGTATTTTGATATTTTCCGTAAATGGACTTTAATGTCATGTATATCTGATAAACATGGATACAATGCTGTGCATAAAAATTGACATAAGAGTTTGGGTTGGTTAAACCAGATTGCAAAGTTTATTGGTTTGAGGTTAATAATATTGAATAGATCCCTGTAGTTCAAATAAAAGACAATTGGGTGTGATGTAAATAAATGAATGAGTTCTTGTACTCTCAATTCTATTCTGGACAGAAAAGTAAAAATGTGGAGATGTTAGAGAAATTTATGCATATTTTCAAAAACACAGTCAAATGTATCTGTTCATGAGTGTTGCTTAGGGAAATTCCCATCAGAAGCACATGACTATTTGTAAATAGATTTGGTCCCTTGCAATCTAGTAGGCCCTTCTTGCTACAACCTTCTAAGTCCCAGCTCCCTTCCCTGTCCCACAAGGGTTAAGATTTGGCTGGACCTTCAAGACTTGCCTTACATATTTCTAATTTTCAGTTTCTCTCTCACTGTTGCCCAATTCAAATTATATATTCTAGTTAAACTGGTTTGTTACCCCACAGATACATCAGTGATTATGAGTACCTTTTAATCTTGTTCACTCTCTTTCCTATTGGAAGAAGTAGGTGAGAAGTAGGCAATTTATACTTCTATATTTACACAAATTTACTCACTCTCAGTGATTTTTCAACCTTTTTCATGTCATGGCACACATAAACTAATTATTAAAATTCTATAGCAATATATATGTCTGACAAAAAAGTAGGTATAATTTTGATTCAGTCACACCAGACAGCTATTATTGTGTTGCCTATTGTCATTTTTTAATTTGACAATCTAAGGAAAAGAGGTTTGTGACCCTAACTAAATACTCAGGTATTGCATGTTTTAAAGATTTTAGTGGGCTTGCAGTGGCACACTCATTCTGGCCAATCCACAGTTCCCCAAGCTAGATTGACAGGCAACTATCTTCCTTATTTACCCCAACTTCAGTGGGCCTGCATCAATCTCTCCTTTGTTGGAGCTCAGTGATCTGTGGGGAATGGGCCAGTGGTTCCCTGGGGAGTGTGAAATTGCAGCTTCCTGGTGAATATGCCCAAGTGGTATGTCTATAATGTCTGGCCTCCCTTCATTCCTTTTCTATTATTAATAACTAGATAATTACAATGGCATCAGTTTGAGTGGCAAAGGGGTGGTCATACTCCCTCATTTTGAGTCCATTCATTCCCTTTGGGTTTTTGGGCAGAAAGCTCCTAAGCTACTTCAGACTTATCAAAAAACTGATGGCTTACCTAGCCTTTCTTCTTCTGGGGCTGACAAGGAACTCCAGTAGACTCCAGGTTCACACTCATTAAAAAATAAATAGACATTGTCAGTCTCTGGGGTATATTGATGACAAGCTGTACCTTAAATGAAGCTGAGTGTTTATCAGCTCCTAAAATATTTCCCCAGAGGGACAGTTTTAAACTCCTAAATCTAGTTAAGATGGCCAGAGGCCATAGCTCTGAATTGTTATTCTAATTAAGCAGAATTCTTAACTAAGTTTCTGAAATGTAGCTCTGTTTTACTCAAATCTTGGAATTATTGGCCCTGAGCTGTTAAAGTAACATTAAGTGCACATAATTTTAAAAAATGAAAGGCAAACTGATCCAACCAAATAAACAAACATGATATTTTAAAAATGGGTTCATAGCCCTAACCGGTTTGGCTCAGTGGATAGAGCGTTGGCCTGCGGACTCAAGGGTCCCAGGTTCGATTCCGGTCAAGGGCATGTACCTTGGTTGCAGGCACAAACCCAGTGGGGAGTGTGCAGGAGGCAGCTGATCGATGTTTCTCCCTCATCGATGTTTCTAACTCTCTATCCCTCTCCCTTCCTCTCTGTAAAAAATCAATAAAATATATTTTTAAAAAAATAAAATAAAAATGGGTTCAGAACTGAGTGCAAATTCTAAATCCACTCATACTATCTTTACAACTATTTTTCCATAAATCTAAAACTATTCTAATATGAAAGTTATTTTTAAAATGGTTTATAGGCCAAAAAATATATAGGTGAAAGAGCATGTAGATGTCATTTGGGTTCTCAATTTAGTCTTCCTTTTACTTCAGATCTCTTTATGATGAAGCCATTGGATATAAACATAAACTCCTATTCATTGTATAAACTACATTGTAAAATGTTCCTTCTATATCTTTTTAAAATCAGTTGTTTTATTGATTTTTCACAGAGAGGAAGGGAGAGAGATAGAGAGTTAGAAACATCGATGAGAGAGAAACATCGATCAGCTGCCTCCTGCACATCTCCCACTGGGGATGTGCCCGCAACCCAGGTACATGCCCTTGACCGGAATCGAACCTGGGACCCTTGAGTCCGCAGGCTGACACTCTATCCACTGAGCCAAACCGGTTTCGGCATCTTCTATATCTTTTTAAAATCAGTTGCCTGTTTTGCCGAGAGTTAAACAGATATAAAATAAATAAAAGTCATTCTGACCTTCATTTCACATAAAGGAAAGACCTAAGTGCATTGACATAATGTATTGGACTTCATATATAACTATAAGGCTGACATACTGTCACTACCACTCAGCTTAGAGCTTAGCAGTGGTGACAGGTGGATGCTGAGCTATCTACAAAGGCCCAGAGAACATGGTCAGTGGAAGATGGGCCTGAAGTTTGGCTGGGAGTGGACTGGGCTAAGCTGATTCTGGTACACCTTGATGACAGTCAACATCATTTTGGGAAAACTAAGCACAAGTTATGAAATGCTTCCTGCCTTTGGCCAGGATGTTTACTGGGAACTAGGACTAACCATGCTAGCTAGGTCCATCAGTCTAATAGTGGTTCAATAGTGAACATTTTTTTAGCCCAAAGGTGTCTAAGGGGTTCTAGAGGAAAATCTTTCGGGTTTAAAGTAACAAAGCATTAGAACTTGTGCGTGTGTA
>NW_005871051.1:14521643-14548759 GCF_000147115.1 Myotis lucifugus | reverse complement strand
AGGTATCTGCCAATTAATTCCGTTGCTTCTCGGGTGGACGTATAACCGGGCTGCCACCCTTCCCATCACGACAACAAACATACAACAGCACCAGCCTGCCACGAAAGTTAAGTGTTGAGGATTTCAAAACGAAATCTGCCCCTGTCACTCCAGTGGTAAACGGAGACTGGAAACGGGTTGGTCGAGTTCCTGTTGAAAGATTCTCACCATAAATCCGCGCTTCACTCCTAAAGCAACAGGGGGAATGGCGGAATCCCATGTGGATTTTGTCAGGAGGTCCCCTGCCCCCGGGCTCTTAGCTCCCCCTGGGTTTCCAATCACTGTCAGTGGCAGGGGGCTTCTTCCTGCTTTCCCTTTTGCCTCCCTGCATTGTGCCTACATATGCAAATTAACCGCCATCTTTGTTGGCAGTTAACCACCATCTTAGTTGGCAGTTAATTTGCATATCGCCCTGATTAGCCAATGAAAAGGGTAGTGGTCGTACGCTAATTACCATGTTTCTCTTTTATTAGATAGGATATATATATATATAAAAGCCTAAGCAACCATTAGGACTGGTCAACCAAATGACCGGCTGCATGACATGCACTGACCACCAGGGGGAAGACTATCAATGCAGGAGTTGCCCCCTGGTGTTCTCCCACAGCCAACCTCCTGTGGCCCCTCCCCCACCCCACCCCCTGCAGGCCAGGCCAAGGGACCCCACCCATGCATGAATTCGTGCACCGGGCCTCTAACATATATATATAATCTAAAAAGAAATACATTAAAATGCACTGATATTTAATATATCCGTTAACCCTGGCATCCTCACCAGAACTATTTGACTATTTGTTAAGAATCTTTATGGTAGAAGGGCACATTGTTTTTTCATACTTTGCCTCTATGAGAAGGGACTTTCCTAGTCAAATGCTTGGTCTCTCTACCATTCAACCCAATGCTGTCAGTCTTATCCAATCTAGCAATGCCTCAACTGGGTAAATGTGCTGATTGGTTGATTCTTGTATGTGCCCTGAGGGGATCAAACCTGCAACCTTAGCCATACAGGGACTGAGCTACACAGGCAGGGCAGTAACTGTCATCTATAAAATTAACTCTCATATATTGATATCTAGAAAAATTAAAAGCATAATTTTCTGACATGCTTAAGATTATTTCAGTGGGTTTGAAGTGCATTTGTCAAAAATGAAATAGTCAAATTATTTATTGCTTTGAAAGAACTACTAATTGGTATCCGGGAACATGGAAATTAAAATTTACAAAAAAACAAAATTTAACTACATTTTTGTGTAAATTTGTAAACAGGATTGAAAATTCAGTATCACTATTATTTTTTAAATATTTTAAAATTGATTTATAGAGAGAGAGGAAGGGAGAGGGAGAGAGAAACATCAATGTGAGAGTGAAACATTGATCTGCCTCCTCTTGCAGGATCCCTACTGGGGATCAAGCCCACAACCTGGGCATGTGCTCTGACTGGGAATAGAACCAGCAACCTTTTGGTGCATGGGGCAATGCCAGGGCTCAGTATTTTTTTAGTGCAGGCAAATAAACATTTCTTTCATTTGATTCTACCTCTGGTTGTGAGGGCTCTTTTTCAAATAGTGACAACTACTAAATGCAAGTATTAAAATAAACTGAACTTCTAAATAGAACTTTTAATTGCTTCAATAAAAAATTTAAACCAAGCCCAGCTGGTGTGGCTCAGTGGTTGAGCTTAGACCTATGATCCAGGAGGTCATGGTTCGATTCCTGATCAGGGCATATGCCTGTGTTGCAGACTCAGTCCCCAGTGTAGGGTATGTAGGAGGCAGACAATCAATGATTCTCTCTCGTCATTGATGTTTCTATCTCTGTCTCCTTCTCCCTTCCTCTCTGAAATCAATAAAAATACATTAAAAAATTTAAACCAAGACTTTAAAAATATAAGTTTTGGTAATGCAAAATAAAGATGGAAGGAACCTAGCTGGTTCTCTTAATCACTGCATGGTATGTCACTCACCATAAGCCCCCAGTAATATATTATGCAAATGAAAGTAAGTCTTAGTATATTAAGGCACTTAGATTTCAGTGTTTACTTATCCTACCTTGATAAGTACAGAAGTTGATACTTTCACATGTGCTGCAGTTGTAACAAAACCCTGAAATAAGTGTATTTTCAGCAGAAGGTGAAAATACAATATAGCAGTTGGCCGTCTGGAGAGTTCTTCTGTTCCTCAGTGAATTTTCAGTAAAGCTGCCCTGGGAGAATCTGCAAGGCAGACCACATATCTACCGAGTCTGTAGATCTAGGGCAGTGGTCAGCAAACTCATTAATTAGTCAACAGAGCCAAATATCAACAGTACAACGATTGAAATTTCTTTTGAGAGCCAAATTGTTTAAACTTAAACTATATAGGTAGGTACATTGCTATTAACTTAATTAGGGTACTCCTAAGGCTTACGAAGAGCCACACTCAAGGGGCCAAAGAGCTGCATGTGGCTCTCGAACCGCAGTTTGCTGACCACGGGTCTAGGGGAAGTCATTGGAAGTGTCAGTGCAATAGTGTGCTGGCCACACTTGAGCAAGAAAGACACACTCAGATGAGTTTGGGAGGCTTTTCAAGCAGAAACGAGGAAGTTCAAGGATCAAGGGCCTCTCGTGGTTGAAAAGATGATAGCTTTGGGACCTGAATGACAAAAGGGCCAGTGATATTTCTCAAACAACTCAGCCCTTCAGTAAATATCAGATTAGGAGAGGTACTTTTCCACCTTAACATACTGATTCATATTGCCTCAAGGTACCTGCCATTAAACTGAAGAGAAAACATGGGGACCAGGAAACAAAGAATAAGGCAAGTTTAATAACCATTTAAAACAAACAAATAAACAAACAAAAAAACAACACCTTGGCACATGGAACTGACTGAAAGTAAATAGATCAGGAACTTATTTTTTAAAAAAAAGTTTAAAAGAAATAGTAGTGCCAAAGAAACCATAAGCTAGGGCTTAAAAGGGGGGGGGGGCGGGTGGCGGCTTATAACTAGCCTTGGTCAGGAAGATATGAATGCTGCACAGTCCGCAAGGAGAGACTATTCCTCAACAATCATTCTATATTTCTAGGGAGGATCATGGTGAAGGAAGAAATTCAGAGAGAGGAGCCAAGAACCACAGAAAGAAGAATCAGAGACAGAACAAGAAATTGTCTACATCTTGGGTAGTCACCCTTCACTGTGTCTTCCCAGAAAGATTTAATAATTTCTATGGCTAATTGGCTGTGTATTTCATCCTTCCCTCTTTTGACTGGAAGCTTTTATTGCAGTAATACTGGGGAAAGGGCATAGAGCACGGGACTCAGGGAAGGCTACATAATTTGTGGGGACCAATGCAAAATGGGGGGCCCCTTGTTCAGTAAGTAGGGAAAATGTGCCAGTAAAGACACTAAAATATCAAGCATTGGCCTTTCTTTTACAGTATGTTTGACTTATCATGGCATTTTATATTTGCTACTTAATAATGTCACTCTAAATAAATATTTAATCTTACTATTCATGTTTTTATTGTTCATTGCCAGTTTTAAATGAAATACAACAGCATTGAACTCAAATGAGGAATTGCTGAAATTACACAATTCTTGCTTTGTGACAACTAATTTGACTTTTTATTTTGCTTCTCGATGTGTGCACATCCTTTAAATACTCTGCTTTTGGCTTACAGATGAGTAAGGAAGGAATGAAAGCAGGAACTATGGTTGCTCTATCTTTCCCTTTCCAACTATGACCATTTCAGTATACAGTAGGTCCTCCGGTGACATCGGAGATCCGTTCCTACGTAATGTGACGTAATGCGCTTTTTGCCGTAAGTCGGAACCCACCTACATAAGCACCTACGTCACTCACATGGAGCCCATACACAGCAGTAATGGAGTGAACAGTAAAAAAAAATTAAAAGAAAGATAACATTTCCTGACCTTTACTTGTGGTAAATAAATAATAAAAAACATAAAGCATATATGTACATACGTCGAAATTATATATATATGATGGCGATGTAACAACAAGATGAAGTACATCGAGTCCGCCGTAACCGGAGGACTGCCAGTAGTGGTTGACTAATCCAGGGAAAGAGAGCACAAGAGAAAAAAAAGGGTATAATAAAGTTTCCTGGTCTTTTGTGTTTCTTAAAAGACCATTTCCTTCTTTCTGTGTTTGAAGCAAATTTTTGGTCCAAATGGAAAGTATGACCTCTCAGGGCTGTCAGTGCACTGCTGCCCTGCTTACTCAACCATAGACATAACGTGCGTACCTGTACTCACACCGAGTTTTGCTAAATTCCCAAGCATCACAAATCAACTAGGTTCTATGTTCATATTTCAACACAAATACTGTATGAGATTGGGGTAGCAAGGGATGGAGCACACACATATTGCACATATCTGCTCTGCTCATGTGCATGCTCCATTATCCCATTGTTCTTCACTTCCAAAACACAAGTTTAAAGCACAAATGATTAGTCATTTCATGACGGTGAGCGCAGAGCATTAAACCAATTGCAGGGCCCCATCTGAGTGTGGGAACCTGTGCAACTACACAGGTCACACACCCGTGAGGCCAGTCCTGCCTGGACGTGAGAGGGCCACAGCAGACAGGAGCCTGGAGATCCTGGACTTGGAGCTCCATTCTGTGACAGGGATGGGGCCTTGGGTGATCTCAGTTGGGGAGAGGATGAATAAGGCCTTTGTTGGGGGAAAAAGAGTGAAATGGAGTTTTGGGTGAATAAAAGGATACATTATTGTACTCACCAAAGCCTGTTATTTCTTCCTTCACAGAAAAAAAAAAAGAAAAGAAAAGACTATCCTCTTAGTTTGGTATGCCATATGACTGAGTCCTGTCCAGGGGAATGTGGGCAGAAGGATGTACAGCAGTTCTGTGCCTGGACAGTAAAATCTTCTCCCATGGTCCTCCCTCTCTCCCTTCCCTGGCCTGCCAGGCAAATGCTGTAAAGCCAGCAGAAGACTCCAGTCTCCCAAAGGGATGGCTGAGCTAGTTCAGAGAGGTCCTGGATCTCACCAAATGCTTTGAACAACACACAAACTTCTACTGTGATATTTGGGCTTGTTTATTACAAATGTTAGCCTTTTACAAATAGAAGAAACTGTTAGCCTCATAATAAGCTACTTTTAATTCAGGGATTTATCATCATGGGGACTTAAGTGGCAACAAGACAAATCAAGTTAAGGATGTCAGCTGATCTTAGAGACTGGACAGACATAGGGCACAATTCAGGGATGTGAAGATTTTGTTGGTGGCAATCACTGGTTCCAGGGAGCCCACGGGTTGATTACAAAACTTGGGAATAAGGCTAATCATGGATGTTTATGTTAAATAACTATAGTTTTAAAGTTGGTGGGCCATGTGGCTGGGAGTGAAGAGTGGAACAGGTGACCTTTCGGCACACAGGACACTCAACCAACTGAGCCACTCCTGCTGGGCCAAACATGCACATTAACACACACACACACACACACACATATGAGTGTGTGTGTGTGGGTGTGTGTGTGTGTTATGATCTCAAAAAAGGAGGGAAAAGGAAAAGAAGAGATAGAAACATCAATGATGAAGAGAATCATTGATTGGCTGCCTCCTGCATGCCCCTACTGGGGATCGAGCCCGCAACCTGGGCTTGTGCCCTTTGATGGGACTCAAACCCAGGACCCTTCAGTCTGCAGGCTGACGCTCTATCCACTGAGCCAAACCAGCTAGGAAAAACATGCACATCTTTAAAAATAAAATAGCCCTGACTGGTTTGGCTCAGTGGATAGAGCATTGGCCTGCAGACTGAAGGGTTCCAGGTTCGATTCCAGTCAAGGGCATGTACCTTGGTTGCAGACACATCCCCGGGGGGGGGGGGGGGGGGAGGGGGTACTGGAGGCAGCTGACCGATTCTCTCTCATCGATGTTTCTAACTTTCTATCCCTCTCCCTTCCTCTATGTAAAAGATCAATAAAATATATTTTAAAAGAAATAATAAAAAATAAAAGTTTAAGCACAAGGAAAGTGATTTAAATAAAATATTTTAGTGCTGAAGTAAACGGTGATACCAATAATGAGGCATTCATATCAAGGAAGGACTTGGGAGGTGAGGGATTGTGTGTGTACTACCTTCTATCACACACAACCCCCAAAATGTGATGCATAGCAAGTATTCAATAAATATTTCTTTATGGGCTGTTCGGTTGCTGTGACTAAAACTTCATAATTTTGACAAATATTGATGTAGTAGAACATGCCACCAAGTCTGTCTCAAGTTCCAGTTCTCTTTAGCAGCCCTGGCTCACCATCCAAATGATTGTGTTCTGAGGTCTCTCAGCCACATTTCATCACAGTTGTGACAGCATTGAAGTGGCTGAGTAAATGTAGTGCCTGTTCATAAAATCATTTCAAGTAAAGGGCTTCAAGATCCTTTCAGCTGTTATTCAAATCTATATCATCATTTACTGTAAAACATAAAACATCAAGGCCTCATATATTTCTTCCCTCATTGAACTTAACACTAGGCAAGCTATGTGACAGGGCATAAGGTTGGTCACTCAGAATTTGTGTCCTCAAGAATTCTATCCTTTCTCTAAATTGTGGGTAATTGGAATTGATGGTCTCATGAAGTTTAAGGGACTTAAATGCACTAGGCTAAAAATTTCAGGCTTTGAAATGAACAGGCCACACACAGTGGGTGCAGAAAACTGGGAAGTTATTATGTGTCTGTTTTGAGAAAAACACTTTGCCGCTGCTGACATTCTGTAACTTTCTATTATAGTTTCAAGAAAAGTAAGCCAAACTGGTTGCCATGGAAATGATTATGATGTCACAGAGGATGATGACTTCTCATCATCTACAAGAAGCAGGAGCAGATGTGCTTGTAAGAAACAATGAACTTGTTTTCATACAAATGTTCTCAAAATAAAACACAAAAGAAGAAAAATACCCTGAGCACATATTGTAAAAAAAAAAAAAAGAATCGCTTCTAAATAGAATGTTTTACAACGTTTTCCATAAAGACTCAGCTGCTCCTCAAAGCACAACCAGCTTGAACATGGACAGCAGCCGTGAAATCACAGTACTCACAAAATTAGTATTCAGGTTGCACAATCTCTCCTTTCAAAGGCTCCAAGCATACTTTATGCATGCCCAATTACAGAAGCAGGTAATGAGAGAGATTCTGATTTTCCTTCCATTGTTGTTATTGTACTGAGCTAGATAAAGCTTGATAAAATTGCTTTGTTAAAAGTAAATCTAAGCAATAATTTATTAATTCCATTGGAAAGATCTTTTGGCTTTTATTATAAGATGCATTGGATAATTTTTTGAAAACACATTATTCTGTCCATGGAGACGGGTAGCAACATATCAACTTTTAGTAAAGAATCAAAAGCTCAGTAACAATTAATAATCTGCAAGCTACCGTATTTCTTTTTACAATTTTATTATTTCACACCACAATTAATTTTACTACAATTATTGGAGATTTTTAAAGAGGATAGTCAAAGTTTATGACTCTGATCTTCTGAAATGCATAGATAGGATAAACAATATATCAAACGAATGGGTTGTGTCAAAATATATTACAGCGCTTCCTACATCACTTTAAACTTAATCCTATACTTTGATGCTCATTTGATGATACCCTCCTAAGGTAAGTCTTCAGATTCTCAAATATCACCCACCAAAACCTCAAATATTTCTTAGAATTTATTAAAGTTAAATAAAATTAATTATAATAAAATTCTCACTCCCTGCAGAAAAAAAACAAAACAAAAAAGAAACCTCCATCTAATTTGTAACATATGTCTATATCTATAAAAGCCTAAGTGACCATCTGACCATTTGACCGTTCAAACAATACCTATGATGCACACTGACCACCAGGAGGTAGACGCTCAACACACTGGCATGGAAACATGGAACAGACTGATGAATCTCAGAGGGAAGGGGGAAGGGGAGAGAATGGGAAGAGATTAACCAAAGATCTTATATGCATACTAGAGGCCCGGTGCATGGATTCATGCACCAGTGGGGTCCCTTGGCTCAGCCTGCAGGGATGGGGTTGAAATTGACAGTCCAACATCCCCTGAGGGGTCCCGGATTGCGAGAGGGCGCAGACCAGGCTGAGGGACCCCACTGGTTTACAAATCCTTGCACTGGGCCTCTAGTTTGTCAATAAAAATTTAGAAATCTTATATAGCTAAATGAACTGAGTGGAAAGGAGATAAACTAACAATTCTGACAATTTCTAAAGAAATCAATAGTAGATTTTATTGAACAATATTTTAAATGAAAACATAAAAATAAGGGTAAGATACGTTGGGCTAGAATTCTGCATTACTATTAAGTAGTAGCATATACATTTAATTTTACTTTCAATTTGATGTCCAAATTGAAAATTTATTTTTATTAAAATAAAAATTGAATTCGTTAATATCATTGAGAAGTGCAAAATGCTAGAATTACATAAAAGAAAAACAAATAAAAATAAGGAATAAAAATTAAAAGTTCTCTAACCTATGTTAAAAAAATTTGAAATTAAGTAACACGTGTTTTTGAAACTTAGACTTTAACCTTAGTTTTAGTTCTGTGATCATATTGAAGTTATACACTTTTTGGGGGGAGGAGGGTGGAGGAATTCAGTTTACCTGATGAAAAGTTCTTACGGCAAAAGATTACATAAGTTAGACCACCGCAGCCCTTGGAAATGAACAATGAGGGGACCAGTGATTTATGGGAGCATCTGGACAATCCTTTGTCTCATTCTGCTCCTTTGTTATCCTATTTAAAATTTTCTTTTTAAAAAAGAATTCCAGGCCGGAGCCCAGATGGGTTGTGTCTAATGTCAAATTCTTTCTCCCCTTTTTTATTGAACTTATTGGGGTGACACTGGTTAACAAAATTATACAGGATTCAGGTGCACAACTCCACAACACATCTGTACACTGGATTGTGTGTTCACTACCCCTTCCATCAGTATTTATCCCCCTTATACTTTCCTCCACTTCCCCCCACTCTCTCCTCAAACTAAATTTTTTTAAAGTACATAATATGAATATAGTACTCTAAATGGACACCAATGTTTGAATTGTATAGTGAGAACTGAAATACTATGATAATATAACTTCTAAAAAAGAGGTCTTAAAACAGAAACACTTTAAAAAAGATTTAGGAGAAACCAAATGTTTGTTTAATAAGTAAGAAAGACAATAATAGTTTAGTTGATTTAGATAAATTGTGAAGACCTAAATAAAAAAATAGCATAGATATTTGAAAATAAAAAAAAGAGAAAGGGAAATGCATTAATGGGCTTTTTAATGAATGAACGACTACACAGCATTGGAATATTTTGCACTACTTTATTGATGAAGGATTCCATCTGTTTAATAATTTTTATTAGCAGAGATAATACTAAATCTGTGTAAGTCACTGTGTTAAGAAATAAGAACCTTATAAAAAATAATGACCCAGTCTTTCTCTGAAATTGCTCAAAGATTATAAGGGAGTTAAGACACATGAAAACATGTATTGTGAGCTAAATAAAAACATGTAGATAGTATATACTAAGTTAACCTAAGTGGAATTACAAAGTATGCATTTATAATACTTGGTACAACATAGTTCAGGGGTACAAATATCATAAAACATGGTTTAATGAATCAACAGAACTAAAGCTACTTATAACGGTGAAAGAAAATGTCTTTTTATATACAAAGGTTTCTGTTTATAATTAGGTGGGGTTTTTTGTAACTTTCATTAAAAATGTTTAAATCAATTTTTTTAAGGACTCCCAATGAGGGTGAACAAATAAATACTGGGAGAGATATCTCAGTTTGCAAATTACTATACACCTTGCACCCATACATGACAGACGGTTAATTTAGCTTTTGCTGCTATGTAAGGTTTTTCTTGTCAGTAACACAGATGCTGTAACTTACAGTTGGCTATCTGTATAAAAAAATCTAAATCTGACCTATTGTATTAGGAGGATAACATTTTTAAGAGCAAGCATGAAGAATGGGTATCCAATCCATGTAGGAGAGAATATGTATTTCTTTTTTAAAAATGGGAAAATATTTTAAAAATTAGAAAGGGAATAAAAAGAAAAATTAGGTATGAAGCAATAGTCTGCTTATATATATATATATATATATATATATATATATATATATATATATTGATTTCAGAGAGGAAGGGAGAGAGAGAGAGAAACATCAATGATGAGAGAGAGAACCACTGATCGGCTGCCTCCTGCATGCCCCCCACCCCACTGAGGATCGAGCCTGCAACCCAGGCATGTGCCATACACTGGAATCGAACCCAGGGCCCTTCAGTCCACAGGCCGATGCTCTATCCACTGAACCAAACCAGTTAGGGTCAATGGTCTTCTTTTATGACACTACAATAACTAACTGTACAACTACAATCACCCTAATTTAAGAATGTCCTTTGCAAAACTGCTTTTCAGGATATTTGGTTGCTAAATTTATTAAAGAAACACAATATAACCCTAGCCAGGTACAGAGCTGTTCTCAGCCTTGATTTGATCAGTTACAAATATTAACTCATTTAATCTTTAATTAAAAAACCTTGTGAGGTAAATTCTATTATTACTCTATTCATTTAACAGGTGAGGAAACTGAGAGAGTAACAGATTTGCCCAGCTGTGAAGTAACAATTAAGTGGTATAACTGGGATTTGACCCACTGGCCTTCTGGACTGAAGGCTTTTAGTCACCAGGGGAACAAGGACACTTCTCTCAGTATGACCTGGGGCAATTCCTCTTGGAGCTCTGACTGGGAAATGCTGTGTCTGTGTTTGGGCTGATGGTTTTGCAGGCTCCCTAGACAACTAGTTCAATTAGTCTTCTGCCATGTGGTTGTGAGTTCAGAACTGAGCATGTGTTCAAGTGTGGCTTTTTCATAACCAGAATTTCTTGATGCTTTCTCTTTCTCCTTTGTTTCTTGGCCTCTCTCATGTTACACATAGTTTTTCACCTTATTGTTCTCTGAATTTGCTGGGACTGCAAACGCTTTTAGGAAGTACCAATAACCAACTTCTAACAGTAACCACAAATCAGTTTTGAAGAGAACACCAGCCTGTTTTCCAATTTATAAATAAAAGAGCTACAGGAAACCAGACATGGCTACTATCAATCATTCAAGATAAGGCATGGCTAAACTCAATTGGAAGGTCACCTGAAACCAGTGGTCTTAACTTCTTTTAATATTTAACAATAAAAACATGCACAATTTAACTAAATTTGGCCTTTTCAAAGGGTTCATTCTTTCCTTCAGTGGCACTAGCAGAACCATTGTTTACTAGGCCCACTTTATATGGTGAACATGATGATAATGGTGACCTTGTTATGTTATCATTAGAGATAAAATGATGCCATGGCCTTCTATCTTTCATCAAAAGCAGAGTTAAATGATAGAGAATAAAAGACTGTGATTCTAGATGACTTGCTGCTATCTAGTCTGACTTCTACCACCAAGGAGCTAGTTAACATTAAGAAATCATTTAAAGCCCTGGCCAGTTTGGCTCAGTGGATAGAGCGCTGGCCTGCGGACTCAAGGGTCCCGGGTTTGATTCCAGTCAAGGGCACATGCCCAGGTTGTGGGCTCCGTCCACAGTAGGGGGTGTGCAGGAGGCAGCCGATCAATGATTCTCTCTTATCATTGATGTTTCTATCTCTCTCTTCCTTTCCCTTCCTCTCTGAAATCAATAAAAATATATTTTAAAAAAGAAATCATTTAAATTTTATGGGTTGAGTATTATATGATTAAAATACATCTTCATCACACAATTTCACCCCTCCTTCTACTAGTAAAAAGACACTGATCACTCTCTGATATTATCCTTTTATCCTACATAATAAAAGCCTAATATGCAAATTGTCCCCTTGGGCGGTCGTTTGACTGGGAGTTCGACCGCTCACTATGATGTGTGTTGACCACCAGGGGGCAGCGTGGAACATGGCGGGCATCAGCAATGCTGCACTGGCAGCAGGCTGCAGTGGAGGTGCTACTGGACCCAATGGGCCCCGATGAGAGTGGGACCACAGGGGGATGGTGGAGCAGGTGAGCAGGCAGCACCAGGTCTAGGTGGGTGCGAGTCGGAGGCCCAATTGCCCCACAGACAGCAAGCAGCAGTGGCTGCGGGGGGTGGGGCCACCACCTGGCTCCCAGGCACTGAGGGAGCTGGGCAGGGGGAGCGCCCCAACCGATCGCTCTGCAGACTGCGACCAGTGGCCAGCAGGCCCTGATCGCCCGACTGGGGCTGGGCCCCGCGCTGGTACAGGGAACTAGGGATGGGTGCCGGTGACCAACCTCCTAGTGCCCGGGGCAGGGGGCTGTGACCACTTGCCAGCTACCTGGGCAGGGGGGTGACAGGGACGGAGGTGCAGTGAGAATGCGGAGTGTCTGCTGAGCTCGCTCTCACTCCTCCTGCTACCCTCCCCCAGGATGCCAGGGCTCATGCACCGGGGAAGCCCCTGAGCTCAGGTCCCCATGAGGAGCCCATCCCACACCAGCCCGGCCTCTTCCAGGTGAGCTGGGCCACAGCCCCTGGGACTGCAGGGGCCGGTCAGGTTCCCATGGGTTTGAGCAGGAGCCTATCTGCGAGGCTGGCCAGGAGAGAGCACACTGCCTGCCCGGCTTCTGTGCAGCGCCGCTGGGTGGCCCAGAGGCCCACGCTGTGCCCAGGCCCACGGAGTCCTGCTGTGCTCACCACATCTCCTCATGGGGACTTGGGCACCGTAACTCAGGCGGGTGGGGGTGCATGGGGGGCCCGGGGGTCAGCTGGGACCTGCCCTTCCATGCCAGAGGCTAGCACTTTGATCTCCATCCAGGCCTAGGGACTGCACCTATGCATGAATTTTATGCACCAGGCCTCTAGTTTCATATATGAAGAAATAAGAACCAGAAAAATGAGGTGGATCAATCAGTAAATCAGAATCACAGATGCATGACTTCTATAAGTTTTTATTTTATTTTTTACTTAAATTCTTTATTGTTTAAAGTATTACATAAGTCTCCTCCCCCCTCCCCCCCATTGACCTCTCCCAGGTGGCTCCCACCTCCCAGCACATTTCCTCACCCCCCTACTGTTTGTGTCCATTGGTTATGTTCATATGCATGCATACAAGTCCTTTGGTTGATGTCTTACCCACCCACCCTTCCGTTGCCTTCCCTCTTAGGTAGGATGGTCTGTTCGATGCTTCTGGCTCTATTTTTGCTGATCACTTTATGTTGTTCATTATATTCCACAGATGAGTGAGATCATGTGATATTTATCCTTCTCCAACTGGCTCATTTCACTTAGCAGGTCCAGTCATGTTGTTGCAAATGCTAAGAGTTCCTTCTTTTTTATAGCAGCATAGTATTCTGTTGTGTAGATGTGCCACAGTTTTTTAATCCACTCACCTGCTGATGTGCACTTAGGCTGTTTCCAAATCTTAGCTATTGTAAATTGGGCCACTATGAACATAGGGGTGTATATGTCCTTTCTAATTGGTGTTTCTTATTTCTTTGAATATATTCCTAGAAGTGGGATTACTGGGTCAAATAGGAGTTCCATTTTTAATTTTTTGAGGAAACTCCATACTGTTTTCCACAGTGATTGAACCAGTCTGCATTTCCACCAGCAGTGCAAGAGGGTTCCTTTTTCTCCACATCCTCTCCAGCACTTGTCATTTGTTGATTTGTTGATGGTAGTCATTCTGCCAGGTGTGAGATGGTACCTCATTTTCATTTTGATTTGCATCTCTCGGATGATTAGTGACTTTGAACATGTTTTCATATGTCTCTTGGCTTTCTGAATGTCCTCTTTTGAAAAGTGTCTATTTAGGTCCTTTGCCCATTTTTTAATTGGATTGTTTATCTTCCTTTTGTTAAGTTGTGTGAGTTCCCTGTAAATTTTGGAATTTAAATCCTTATTGGAGATAACAGGTATGTTCTCCCATGCAGTGGGCTTTCTTGTTGTTTTGTTGATGATTATTAAGAAATCAAGCGCTGCAGGCACATTTCATCCTTCTCCCTCTCATCCCAGAGGTTAGGGCTATTCTGAAAGAGGTATTTTTCTTTTCCATTTTATTATATCTTTACTACATATACATATGTATGTAAATAATACATAATATTGTTATTGTTTTCAATGTTTTTAACAATAAATGTAAGAATCGTGTTACAATTGGCTTATTTCACCCAACATAAATATTTTTAAGTTTATCCATGTTGACTTATGTAGTAATATATAATTGCTATATAATATTTCAGTGAAGTGATTCACCTCAATTTGTTTATTCATTTTCTTTTTTAAAAAAATATGCTTTTATTGGTTTTTTAGAGAGAGGGGCAGGGAGAGGATTAGAGAGATAGAAAGATCAATGAGAGAGAAATATCATAGGTTGGCTGCCTCCTGCCTGCCCCTATTGGGGATTAAGCCCACAACCCAAGCCTGCACCTTGACCTGGAATTGAACCAGTGACCTCTTGGTTCATGGGTCAATGCTGAACCACTGGGCCACACCAGCCAGGTTTATCTATTTTCTTAAATAGTGGCTTTCAACCTTTAATTTACAGTAATTTAATTTAATTTTTATTTCAAAGAGGGATAGGGAAAGAGAGATAGAAACATCAATGATGAGAGAGAATCATTGATTGGCTGCCTCCTGCATGCCCCCTGACCCCCACCTGGGGATCAAGCCCTGACCAAGAATCCAACCATGACCTCTTGGTTCATAGGTCAATGCTCACATTTTATGTGTGACCCAGTAGATATGTGTATCTGTGAAATCAAAGTTTACCTTTTTATTTATCCCTTTTATATGTGACATACTTTATTCCACTCTATTTCATTTTTTAAAAATACTGGTTATGACACACTAAATATATAGTCTGCTGATGAATTACAACCTGACATTTGAAAAACACTGTTCTACAGAATAGTTTTCAAACTGCTACAACACTCCCAACACTCTGATATTCCCTAAGATGGAGTGGGAATCTAGGAATAGATGAGTGAGTCCAGCTTAGAAGGTTTTTAGGCAATGAAATATGTAACTAAATAGGAGTATATTAAATAGGTGGAGAGCTTAGGTACAAAAAAGAAGTTTTGAACCACTGTTTTAGGCAGTGAAGGTGATTTCTTATCATGAAGTCATTCTGAAAAATTGTGCATAGATTTTAAAATAAATGATTCATATGTTTAATTGATGCTGCAAGCTTACTACTTTCAGGATCCCTATGAACAATCTATTTGTAAGTAGGATTGAATATTTTTAGAACATGACTGAAAGCCACTCATTTTAACTTATACATTTATTTGTCATGACGATAGATGAATGTCCATAGCTCTGGAAAATGGCTTTATCTATATTTCCATAAACTACATCGGTAAACTTTATGTCTCAGTTGTATTGCAGTATATATTTGCAGACTTAAATACAAATGACTTCATTGACATAAAGGTCTCCTATGAAGATGCTGTAATGAGAATTTCTATGTTTAATGGAAGTGGGATTATTTCTTTTTTTTAAAAAAGCATCATCAGTTCCAATATGACTGCATGTTATATTGGTCTCTGAAGGTGCATTTTAGCCTATGGCCATGACTAGAGACATAAGAGTATTTTGCTCTTAGCAAGGTTGTCAATTTCTATTTGCTTTTGGGAATTATCATCTGACTGCACTCTTCCTTTACTCAACAGTTCTCAGTGTACAATGCTTGGCAATAGCTAGTGACTTCCATGAATAAACCAGTCTTCATATGACCCAGACGCTGAAGCGGCCTTGTTTTCTTACCCTGATTTTGAAGGAAGTACTGGAGTTGATTGGCAGAGAGAAAGCCAAATCTGCCAAAGTTCGGAAGAAAGAGCACTCAAAACCTCAGTGAAGGGGAAGAAAGTGTCAGGAGTCTATCACCCCAGTTAGGAGCCATTTTATGGCAACGGATCTGCAGGAACTGGACCCTTGAATCTTTCACCTTGTAACACAGCAACTGCTGCAATCTCCGGCTACACTGTAAAGGTATAAATAATAATAGGCATTTTTGACCCCTGAAGTCATGACTATCCATCTGTTTCCTGATTAAAGGAGGCAGCAAGTTTGACAGAAAGATTGAAATCACAGACTGGAGCTCCAGGTGCAGTCACTCACCTCTTCCACATTCACAAATTTTTGTTTTGGTTAATCTTCACCCAAGGATATTTGTTCATTGATTTTTAGAGAGAGTGGAAGGGAGGGGAAGAGACAGAGAGAGAAACATTTTTGTGATAGAGATACATGGACTGGTTGACTTCTGCCCGGGAATCGAGCCTACAACCAAGATACCCTTGACAGAAATGGAACCCAAGACCCTTCAGTCCATGGACCAACACTCTATCTACTGAGAAAAACTGGCCAGGGCTCTTCCACACTCTCAATTCAAACATTACTTGCTGTCTCCTCTCCACTTATCCAGTATCCCACTGCTCCATCTCTCCCCAAACCTTTCTTACGATAGTCCTTGAAATTCCTCTCTCAGGTAAAACAAATGAGCAAGCAAATGCATCCTGAATCCTCTCACTTAAAAACAAACAAACAAAAACATTTCTTAATGAAAGAGCTCTTCCTTGAGGCCACTCCCCTTTAAAGTGGGATGAACATATAACTTAAAGAAACCAGAACACTTTTAGGAGTAAATGGGGGTACTATTCATACTTATGTCAGGGCAGTGCCCTCGGCGGGCCCGGATCTGTCTCTTGCTTCAACAGTGTTTGGACGGAACAGACCCAGGGACGCCCCTTCATCCAGCCTCCAGACACTCTACAGAATCTTATCCAGTCACCACCTTCAGAACCACCTCCAGGACCAGCCAACGTACCGGGGTTTTTTTCTACCTTAACTCTTTATTGCGGAGCAACCATGAGCTCCCAAATTCCTCAGAATTATTCCACCTAGCCAACCTGCATCTGCGGGCTCCCACACCTACCTCTCTCTGGGCTTCTATTTCAACCTTGACGGTGTGACTCTCCAGGACGTGGGCTACTTCTTCCGAGAGGTGGTGGAGAAGAATCGGGAGGGCACTGAGCGTCTGTTAAAGATGCAAAACCGGTGCGGTGGCCGCATTCCCTCCAGGACGTGCTGAAGCCTCCCCAAGCTGAGTGGGCAAATCTCAGGATGCCATGGAAGCCGCCATGGAGGCTGCCCTGGCCTTGGAGAGGAGCCTGAACCAGGCCTTTTTGGAGCTGCCTGCCCTGGGTCCTACCCACACAAACCCTCAGCTCCGTGACTTCCTGAAGAACCACTTCCGGGGTGAGGAGGTGAAACTCATCAAGAAGATGGGCAACACCTGACAAGCATCTGCAGGCTGGCTGGCCCCCAGGCTGGGCTGGGCGAGTATCTCTTCGAAAGGCTCACCCTCAAGCTCGACGAGGAGCCTGTGGAGTCCAGAAGCCTTTGAGGGGCCCTCTGCATCCCCTGGTGTCTGGTTTTTACCTAAGCCTCTCCCTGAAACTACTAGCCATTCTTTTAACCAACCTGAAGCCCTCTCCATGCATTGGACCAAATGAAACAAGAAAGCTTTCTGCAGCAAAACACACACACACACACACACACACACACAAACAAGTAAATAAAAATAAATAATAATTATGTCAGGCAAGGTTATTGGCAAATCTGATGATACAGTCACCCTACTTATAGTCCTCACAGGTGAAGGCAGCTTGTTTTCCTATGATTCACCTAGCGCAGGTGAGAAAATGGGGTCAGCATCACCCTTACAATCCCAAACCATTTTTTCACAAGATTTACATTTTTGTATGAAGCTCCTCTGATGCTTCTTGTTTCCTACTACCTGTTACTACCCTTCCTCCTAGCTATTATTTATCAGTTTGCTAGGGAATCATTCTTCAAAGGCTTCAGCAACTAGTTCAGTATTTTCCTCTATTTTCCAAGACGCAAGATAATCTCCTGATTAACCTACTCCTAGAAGCCATGATTTCCTGCCCTCTATTCTGGATCCTGGCATCTTGTACTCCATCAGAAATATCAAGTTTTTTTCTCACAGTCCTCTATATGTTCATATCTCTCACTCAGTATTCTTTCTTAGACAAGTTCTTCAACCTGACTGTGATCCAAGGCCTCCATAGCCCTCTATATTTTCCCATCCATTGGTATCCATCCATCAGTACTGTATCCTTCTCTGTGTAGCTTACTCAATTGCCCATTACTGAAATTTAATTCCTTCAATTAAACTAAACTTTGATCCTTGTTTTCCAGCTCCCCACTTTCTATATTGGATCAATCCTTTTATGTTTTCCAAGACTAAAGCTGGACTGTGAATTCAGTTATAGTATTGAGAATATTGATGGATTATATCTGGTAACCAGCCTCAACTGGTATTTCTATTCTGCCCATCAACTTTTCATTTTTTTTTTAGATTCTTTCACATTTCTTCATAGCAACTATTTCAAGCTTATTTGCTCTTCTTTTTTTAAAAACAAATTATTGATTTCAGAGAGGAAGGGAGAAGAAAGGAGAGATAGAAGCATCATTGATGAGAAAGAATCATAGATCAGCTGTTCCCTGCAGGTCCTCTATTGGGAATTGAGCCCTCAACCCGGGTATGTGCCCTGACCAGGAATCGAACCGTGACCTCCTGGTTCATAGGTCAACATTCAACTACTGAGCCACGCAGGCCAGGTTTATTCACTCTTCTTAAATGTTTGATGCAGTCATTTTCCCCTTTACTCTCAGAAATAACACTGACACCTTCAAACCCTCCTCAATTTCCCATCATGTCAAGTACTTACTTGCATTTGTACCCATCCTTTCTTGCTTCTCCTTAGTACAAGAGGTATCTCCTCTCCTATCTGAACATAGTTATTTCACTTGTGCTCCAGATCCTTTTGTCCCCTCAGGGACCAATTTTCTTCCATCCTCAATATTTTACTTGCTCTTGACACCTTCTTATCAGCATTGGAACAGGCTAAAATTTTACTTAGAAACAAAAATTCCCTCAAGCCCCCACCCCCATATCCTCCTCCAGCTTCTAGCTTCTGCCTTTCCTTTTATAGCTAAACTAGAGGCCCAGTGCATGAAATTCGTGCATGGGGGTGGGGGGCAGGGTCCCTCAGCCCAACCTGCACCCTCTCCAATCAGGGACACCTCAGGGTATGTCCGACTGCCAGTTTAGGCAGGATCAGGCCTAAACTGGAAGTTGGACATCCCTCTTGCAATCCGGGACTGCTGGCTCCTAACCGCTCACCTGCCTGCCTGCCTGATCACCTCTAACCACTCTGCCTTCCTGCCTGATCACCCCTAACCACTCTGCCTTCCTGCCTGACCACCCCTAACCACTCTGCCTTCCTGCCTGATCACCCCTAACCACTCTGCCTTCCTGCCTGATCACCCCTAACCACTCTGCCTGCCTGCCTGATTGCCCCTAACTGCCTCTGCCTGCCTGGCCACCTCTAACCATTCTTCCCTGCTTGCCTGATTGCCCCTAACCACCTCTGCCTCGGCCCCCATCACCGTGGCTTTGTCCGGAAGGATGTCTGGAAGATATCCAGTCTATTTGGTCTAATTAGCATATTACCCATTTATTAGTATAGATAAAGTTGAAATTAGTGTCTGTCTTTACTTCCTCACTTTTTATTCTCTCCTCAACAACTCTAATTGGTTTATGCTATCTCTAGAGGCAGTATTTGTTGCTGTTAATCTCTTCTCCTCCTTAGACCTCCTGGTTTTCCCTCAGACCTCTGAATGTCTCCCTTAGACAGCCTATCTGAAAAGTACTGCTGTCCCAATGAATCTCCTTAAGCAGGCTGGCTTGATTGAGGTTGAATGAGTCACTGAAGTTCTAAAGAAGGCAAAAGAATGAGTTCATGATACTCTCCAGAGTCAAAAGAGAAGTCTGGCCAGATGACAAGGGTCATACACAGAATGGCATGACCGTAGTGAGCTTCACTGTCCAGATCCTGGCCTTTAGCCTTGTGGGGTGCAAGGGTGGGGAACCTTTTTTCTGCCAGTGGCCATTTGGATATTTATAACATCATTTGCGGGCCATACAAAATTATCTACTTAAAAAATTAGCCTGCTATATTTGGTCAAACATTTCATTAACTCATCCCTAATGCCTTGGCAGGGCCAGACCAATGATTTCCTGGGCCATATATTCTTTCAAGGACAAGGAAAAATGTCTAAACTGATAGGAAATAGCTGTACAAAACCCCCAAACACCTTTCATTTATAAAGAATGTCTAAACTGATAGGAAATAGCTGTACAAAACCCCCAAACACCTTTCATTTATAAAGAAACATAATTTTCAAGTATATTCTCTCCATATAGGAAAATAACATGGGAAGTAAAACTATCACAAAGTTGCTCCTGTTGGATTTGAGTCCATCAAGGGGTTCTATGCATTAATCCTAAAGACTTGGGAGAGAGGTGCCCTTGCTCATCTATGTTAGATTAGGGAGAAAGATGACTGCTGTTTAAATACTTAACTGGTCTTCTGTTCAGCATTCACTCTCTAACATAATATCGGGATATTATTTTTTAAGATTATAAGTACACCAGTTCCCATGTTCATTTTATCTGTTGACTATTTTCTAATCTCTGGGGAAGCTCTTCTCTCTTGGGGAAGGCTATTCAAATGCTCTAAAGCAAAGTTCCCCCAAAGCCATTGATCAATTTCATAAAGAGTATTTCTGGTATCAAATAAAAACATTACTTATTTTTGTTTCTAGAGAAAAAAAACTGCCATGAGAGAATAAATATGTAACTTCCATATCTATCCAAACTGGGACAGAAAAAAAACTAAAATAGTACAGTTTTACTTCTCTACTCCAGTATTCACTGTATTTGTAGATTAAAACGGAGAGAAAAGCCCTAACAGCCCAGGCTTCACTTAATAGATCCTAGAAAAATGTACACATTGACCTTCACTACAACTGAGAGCTACTCTCCACTAGAAAAAATTCTGTTTCTTGAAATCCAAAATGTCACTTAAGAATACCATTTAATCACAATGTTCACCACAGAAAATCAGTAATTCATTCTTTGAATGACATATAGGTGAAGTTTACAAAAGGGAGAAGTGTGATGCACCTGTGTCTGAGAGCAATGAATCAGAAATGATCCCCTTCGAACAAAATGTGCAATTATGTTTGGGTCCAGAATTTCAATTTAAGTTCTTGTCTAGATTTCTTTGTCACCATTAATTATTACTCAATTCTTTATAGGATGGTTATCATTTAATTCTCAGTGGTTCTCTCATGTCACTCACTTGATGGACGAGGTCATAGAAGGTACAGATAAATATCTGGTGTTAAAGCATTAGACGTCAAATAGGTCATGTTCCACACACAGACAGGCACTGGATTTGGTAGAGTTCTGTGTTGATAACGCATTCGATGAACCTTCTAGAAGACCGTGGACATTCAGTTTTCCTTTCAAGTGGTTTAATATTAGTATGTTACCCACCAGGTTGTTAATCAAAGTGCTGGAGTTAACTACAGTAACGGGTTCATATGATTAACAAATATATTTGGCTATTAAGGAGACAGCATAACATGGTGGTGATTTTATGGGCTTTCTAGAACGTAACACACGCCTTTGAGTCCAGCTCTGACATTGTGAGACCTTGGGCAAGATAATAATATCTCCACACATATGTAATACCTTAATCAATAAAGAAAAAATAAAATAATAAAAAAGATATTAATATCTCCAAGCTTCAATTTTTTTCATGTGAAAATGGTGTTAATATTACCTCTTAAAAATAACTGTGAGGGCTAAAAGAGGTAATGTATGAAGCGTGCTTGTCATGACACCTGGCATAAAATAAGTGCCTATAATGATGATGATATATACGGCTTTCCAAGTCCACTGATGCTCTGACTTCCTGAAATCAGTTATATCATCAATCTAAAACAGTATAGATACTACATAGGATTTATTTCTCCATAATGGTATATTTCAAAAATAATATTCCAATGAAGCCATTTCTGGAATATAGTTTATAGGACTTTTGATGATAGCCTTAGTCTACCAAGTGGGACTTTCCCAGGTGTCTAGTACCTCACCATGATGTCAAGTTTTGTGTGTGTGTGTGTGTGTGTTTTAAGTACTTTTTTGAACATAACTGCTAGGGGGAGAGATACTGATGGTGTTATATCATATTCACACATCTTGTCTTAAGACAGTTCAGAATGCCACACTAGTCTCTATATTAAGCTAACCTTTCTCTAAACCACAAGCCATGAGAATTGGAGGAGGTGACATTTGACTTCACTACCTGTAAATGACCTTTCTTTGATTCGTCCCCCTCTGCCCCACCGCAGCCCCCTCTCAGAGTTGTCAAGCAGGAAATGGTTCTCCATTTCTATCCCTGTGTCGCTTCTAATTCCCTAGGTTGCTGCTTTCTGTTTGTAATGCTTCCTTCTATTTTTCTCAGTCTATACAGAATTGTTTAAACATCTGATCAGACTCTGCTGTACTGTGAAAGGATTTCGGTTTACAAAGAATCAAGGCTTCTTACAAACACTGGACATGTAATTCCATGAGTTTTTCACGGGATTAAAAAAAATAGGATCATACTCCTACTGGCACTAGCTTATATCCCAAATATTCTCCTTGAGATGCAACTAGCCCTCACCTGGCTTTAGACTATGGTTATCTCCGGCAAAGTCCAACAGTCGGCATTACAGATTTTTAGGCTAGTCTGCCCTATTTCCACCTCCCAATTCCAAAGTCAAATAACCATTTTTGGTTTTCCTTCTTTTTCTCATGAGTGTTATTATATTGGATCTAAATTAACGCACTTTAGACAGTGTATTCTCCTTTTACTGTTAGCTTTTTTCTTCCTTGTACTAACACTTTCTTGGAGGTTTCAATAACCGTATTACTTTTTTTTTTGCATTTAATGATTTTAGGGTTTCTAAGAATGTTCTTCCCAATGCCTTTTAGAGTTGTTTTGTGAGCATCAACTGTCTGAACTTGACCCAGCTCAAAGTTCTTTCATTTCTGCAATTAATGGAACTCATTTCCTCAAATGCTGAACTACATCTACATTTTATTTTATTTTTTTAATTTTTTTACATCTACATTTTAAAGCAACTATGGCAGCTTTTAGTGACATCTTTAAAAATGTGTGCTTTCCTTTTTATTCAGAAACCTCCCTAGTCTTCACCCCCTTGGTCTAAGTTTAACTCCCACAACTTAGAATTCTCATTTGTGATCGAGATAGCCTATCATCTGTTCTACATCAATACCAAAACGTGTTCTCCAGAAGAAATCTGATATTATCCTATCAAAGTGTGAATTTAAGTCATAATGTTACCTTTTCTAGGTACAAGAGCCTTATCTCGAATTGCAAAGTGACACTCTTCAGGGCTGCTAAAAGAAACGATTGTTCAAGATGGAGAGAAAGAGAAGACCCTTACCAGGTACAACTCGCATGCCACCCAGACAGACCCCAGACGGTAAAATGTATCAGGAAGGCAAAGTTGTGAGGTATTAAGATGCTTTATTTATGAACTGGATGTGGTATCTTAGAATGTTTTCTTTGAAACTATGTTTCCCATTCGGGCTTCCTTGCTTCTTCACAGTGCCGATCTAGGTCGACAGGAGAAAGTGAGCCCATTGTTCCACATCTCACTTAAGAGAACACCACTTCAAAGCGAAGATCACCACCACCTGACAAAAATAAAACACGTTATCAGTTTTAAAGCATTGTGCCTGTGCTGATCTCAACTTTTCCAGGGATTCAAGTTATTTTAGGGCACCTACTCTGAATGACTATGTTCCTATAGCTAGAACAATAGAACCATCTAAAGAAAACTTCAATATATAATCAATTTCCAAATTTTCCCCTTAATATTAGCAAAGTACTGTAATGTTTCGAATTGCACCCTCCTACCCTCTGCTAAAAACAAAACCCAAACTTTAAAAACAGTTAATTCCTTGAACAAAGAAAAATGCACTTTTATCCAAATTCCCTTAAAGGGTACTAGGGCTTTTAAATACAAAACAGATAAAATAAACCATCCAAAGAAAACAAAAGTAATACTCCATAATGTCCCTTTTAGCTACACTACCTTTAAAAATTTTTGTTTTGCTAATTGCACTTAGTGGTTATAGAATTACATCTGCTGCATTTCTTGATGGTCAACCTCGTTCATGAGTAATCAGGTATTAACATGAAATAATTTATTTACAAAACAGAGGGGACACAGATGTACTTGACCAAATTATATTTGATATACAGTTTTAATCACTTTTACTATTTATACTTGTAAGTTTTATATCTACCAATTTATATCACACTCTTCACATGAACCATAAGCCAGAGCTAAGTATACTGTATTTATAACATGATTTAGGATCTAAGATTTGAACAAGTTCATTTTTAAAAATATTTTTTATTGATTTTTAGAGGAAGAGAGGAAGGGAGAGGGAGAAACATCGATATGAGAGCGAAACTACTTCCTGCATGCCCCCTACCAGGATTGAGCTGCAACCCAGGTATGTACCCTGACCAGGAATTGAACCAGCAAACTTTTGATGCACTAGACAATCACCAACTGAGCCACATTGTCCAGTGACCACATTATTGATGGGATAAGAATGTATCTTCCATATCTATGCATTTTGTCCCTTGAAAACAGTTTGACACATGGGAACTAGGTATGTGATTAGCTCTATATTCATCCATTCAGCAAATGTTTTTTGAGTAACAACTCAGGCCAAACATTTTGCTAGTTCTAAGAAAACAGTTGCTAGCAGGATATACATAATCCCTGCCCTTAAAAAGATGACATTATAGTGAATAAAATATTTACAAATTGTATAGTGAAGGAGATGTGCAAGGCGCTACTATATGAGTTGGAGCTGGGAAGGCATGGTTTCAGCGGAATGGGGCAGACAGGATCAGGAAGAACCCGCTGTGTGAAGTGAGGTGGGGGCCAGGTATGTTTTCTCCCCACCTCCTCACCCCCATCCCCAAAGTGAAAATTGAACTATCCAACTGGATACAATGGGCGAATAGGATGGTACTGTACTTCCCTGGTAGTGCATTTTTATGCACAGGCTAGCTATACGTGTACTTTAAAAATGTGTGCAGTGTAGTCAGGGTAAAAAGTGAAAATATGCTTTCTAACCACCATAAAAATACTGTTGAGAAAAACTGTGAACAAAGTGAATTACTGCAGTTTATAAAAGGTTCCTTCCCGCAAGTGGAACCCTGGGTCTCAGAGCCAGGACTATTCAACTGCAGAGGATGAAAGAGAACCCTTAGCTGTAGTATGTAAACATAATCTTGACTTCTTTGGGATACACTGGCTATGCCAGGATCTGCAAATTAGAAAGGAACATAGGATGTTAAAAAGAGGAGCAAGTTTCCACAAATGGTCTAATTCTCACAAGTGATCATTTACCGTCCTAAACTCTGGGAGCTAATACACCCTCCCCCCAAACCCCGCCCCCAATTCCTGGGGAGACAGAGTCACCAAATGTAAAATGTCGGAATGCTTAGCCACTAGAGGGAGAGAGTGTGCCTCTGGTGATTAGGAAGTCAAAGAAAGCAACTCCTGAAAAGGATAGTCTTTCAAGGGAGCTAAATTAAGCTCTAATCAGCCAGGGGGCAAGGACTTTATCAACTGTGGTAACTCTGAGTAACTTTAGGATAATTCCTTAAAACTTCATATTGGTTCCTCTTCTATTAAAGAATTAAAATGCTTAAACTAGCCAGACATTTCATTTTCAGTTTTAAGTCATCTTTCCTAAGGACCTCCATAACTTTGTAGATACTTAAACACTTAGGCTGAGTTTTTAGGAGGGATTTATGGCAACTTAGAGAAGTTATGCTACCATTTATATACTGGGAACCAACATTCCACTTTTCTAAGATAATTTAAGGTTAAAATATTTGCTATCTATTGGGATGATTAAAATGATTTGTGGAATTCTGTTGTCTTTCCTAAAATATGTCATCAAGAAAATTACTTTTATTTACCTAATTGACAGGTTAAAAAAACAACAACATATAACTCATCAGAACTGCAATTTCTCTTAAAATTGTCCTACTAAAGTCATTGGTAGCCTGAGTCCAAATGATTTGCTCTCCAATGAATGTTCATCTTGTTTTCAGTATGGCACCAACTATAATTTTTCCTAATTCAGTAACGAGCCTACTGGTTACACTTGTCTAATAAACTTTTAAAAAGTAATTCATTATAAAATGTACATTTAGTATTAGACAAGTTATACACAGTATCCATTACATAGTGTGCATCAACGTGAATGAATTCCTCCATCACAAAATCTAAAGGAAAAGACATTATCCAAAATTTCCCAGACATACAGAGTAGTGCTTAAGATATAGTTAATAGTTAATGATTTTATTTTCAATGTGTCATTTTCTATCCTCAGCAGAAAAAAAAAAAAAAGCAACTCAGCAACTATTTCTGGGATTCTTGGAAGGAGGAGCTCGGTGCCCGCGCCTCCTCTTTCAGCATTGATTTTCCTCACAACCTGTGACATGGTTTCTCAGAAACGCTGTTGGGTAGTCCTACTAATTCCGTGTGTTTTTCCAAACTTAAGCCACCCAGACTCCACAGTTCAGTATTTTCAGGTCCTTTCATTTTCCTTTTCCCTTTCATTACAGAAGTCTCTATTCCCTCTTTTTGCAAATGTGGTCAAGGAAAAAAAAAAAAAAAGCCAAATGCTACTATGTGTAGCAAGAGCACACATTGAACTTGATCTATTTCAGTTGTTCCCAAACCAATTTTAAAAAGCTGTGCGATAACGAATGGTGGCTACTGATGGGCAGCACTGGGCTCTAACAACTTTCTGGACCCTCACGCGTCCCTGGGACTGGGGTGGATGTGGCAGCCGCCCGGGGACGAAGACGCCAGCAAACGCTCTAATTTTAAAACTTGCCCCGGGAAGCACTTCCAAAATAGTAAGCGCTGAGCTGCATCTCAGACCCGACTTTCCCTTCCCCTCCGCTCCCGAGGACCCCCGCATCCCGGTCCGCGCCCCGGTCCGGCGGTGCCGTTCACCGAAGAGCGCGCCGCGGAGTTTATTGCGAAGCCCAAGTGGGTGGGTCCACG